>NC_088781.1:13086856-13386856 GCF_958450345.1 Calliphora vicina | reverse complement strand
CTTAAAAAATACGAACAAGTGCTTTAAAAAATACACCTGAAAAATTGTATGCCAGCCATATTTATCTTATTATCATTTTCTTTATTTAAACAATTTTATGTATTTTGTTTTATTTATGTTATTTTTAAATCACCAGCATAGCAATTGTTTAACTTAGATGATGATGATGGATGGCTATAGATTGATATACAAAGATAAATATTAAATGAAGCTGCTTGCTGGCTGGCTGGCTTGGCTGTCCGCAATATGTTGGCATGTTTAACACATTAAATTTTGTTTTCAAACCAAAACGTAATAATTTCCGCATTTGTAACAAGCAAAAAAGCTGAGATTTTTATGAGTTTCTTTACTAATTTAGTCATTAAAATCATATATAAAAATTTACCTAAATTTATTACAATACTTTTTGTTAAACTGTCATATGCTTATAAGAATTTTTGAAAATCATACATACATTTTCTTTAAACACAAATTTAATAGAAAACCAATAAAGAAATATTATCCCCTGTCTATACTTGACAAATATTCATCATAACAATTAATGGCATTTGTTGTCAAGACAAAGTTGTCTAATAGAGGGGTCAGACGGCATGCATTGCTTATGTATTAGGACATGCATGTATTCGATACATATGGAATTCCATGTGTATGTCAAAATTCACGTTATACATACAATTCATAATTTCCACGTTCAAACGTACATATGTAATTGCATGTGACATAACCTCTATTAGTTTATATGTTTGCTGTTTTTAACAATATATTTATTTAAAAAATTTTTAAATCACAATAAATATATTTAATGCAATGAAATTTATTTTGTTATGATTTTTCTTTACTCTTTTTTTTTTGTTTTTTTTTTTTATTTTGCACTCACACAGTGTTGTATTTCAAAATACAACACTGTTATACACACGAAAATAGAACATGCTCTAATTTCAAAAATGTCACGAGTAATACACATGTATTTTACATACACAAAGTTTCATATGGATCACACGGTATGTATATGTTTACATGTGGAAAAATGTCCCAATACATGGCACAAAACACAAGCAATACATGCCGTCTGACCCCCTTTAAGCAAATGCACTAACAATTATGATAACATAACGAAGAAATAATACTAATAAATGGAGACTATACCTGATAATTTTTTATCTAGACATCCATTTTGAAGTTTTTCCTGATAAAAATTTATCAGGTATAACCAGGGAGTTAAATAAGTTTTATTGATATTAATATTTTACGATTTTGTAACCTATATGAAGGCGATTGATCAATATTTTCTTTCAAGTACCTCAAAGTAAAGTAATATTTTAAAATTTAATAACTTTTTACACAAATTATCATAATTTCACTTGACAAAAGAAAGAAATTTTTATTTTAATCTCCAACTGAATGGAAATGTTCACTATTTTCTTTGATTTTGTAGGAAAAAATTCAGAGGTTTCCTTTTGTTTTAATGGATTTAATGTCTATACCTGATACATTTATGTCATAATAAATTTCCAAATGGTTGTCAACATTCAAAATTACCAGGTACGCATTAAAAAGTATTATAAAATTGTTAGTGCTTTTGCTCAGACAACTTTGTCTTGAGCAATTAATTTAGATTTTTTCGAAATTAGTGATTTTTATTAAATTTTGTTTTTGTTTTATGACATTGGTGATTTTTGTCAATTAGGCGATTTTTTATATTGGCGTTTTTTAATAAGCGATTTTTTTTTAAATTAGCGATTTTTAATTAAATTGTTCATTTTATTTTAAATAACCAATTTCTGGAAATTAATTTAGATTTTTTCGAAATTAGTGATTTTTACTAAATATTTTTTTTTTATGAAATTATAATTGTTAGATGAAATTCCAGATTTTTTGTAATATTTGATTTATTGTGATTATCAAATGTTTAAATAAATGTAAAATGTTTTTTATAAAATTCGTGATTTTCATTTAAATAGTGATTTTTTGATTATTATTTTTTTTTTGAAATTAGTGATTTTTAGTGAAAATGGGGAATTTTATTCAATAAGCTAGTTTATTTAATTTGTAATTTTGTCATATTGGCAGGTTTTATTAAATAAAAGTTTTTATGAAATTGGTGATTTTTGTAAATTAGGCGATTTTTTATATTGGCTTTTTTTAATAAGCGATTTTTTTTAAAAAATAAGCGATTTTTAATTAAATTGTCCATTTTATTTAAAATAACCAATTTCTGGAAATTAATTTAGATTTTTTCGAAATTAGTGATTTTTACTAAATATTTTTTTTTATGAAATTTGTGATTTTTGTTAATTAGGCGATTTTTTATATTGGCGTTTTTTAATAAGCGATTTTTTTTTTTAAATTTGCGATTTTTAATTAAATTTTCCATTTTATTTTAAATAACCAATTTCTGCAAATTAATTTAGATTTTTTCGAAATTAGTGATTTTTACTAAATATTTTTTTTTATGAAATTGGTGATTTTTGTCAATTAAGCGATTTTTTATATTGGCGTTTTTTAATAAGCGTTTTTTTTTTAAATTAGCGATTTTTAATTAAATTGTCCATTTTATTTTAAATAACCAATTTCTGGAAATTAATTTAGATTTTTTTCGAAATTAGTGATTTTTACTAAATATTTTTTTTTATGAAATTGGTGATTTTTGTCAATTAGGCGATTTTTTATATTGGCGTTTTTTAACAAGCGATTTTTTTTTAAAAAATTAGCAATTTTTAATTAAATTGTCCATTTTATTTTAAATAACTAATTTCTGGAAATTAATTTAGATTTTTCCGAAATTAGTGATTTTTACTAAATATTTTTTTTTTATGAAATTTGTGATTTTTGTAAATTAGGAGATTTTTTTATATTGGCGTTTTTTAATAAGCGTTTTTTTTTAAATTAGCGATTTTTAATTAAATTGTCCATTTTATTTTAAATAACCAATTTCTGGAAATTAATTTAGATTTTTTTCGAAATTAGTGATTTTTACTAAATATTTTTTTTTATGAAATTGGTGATTTTTGTCAATTAGGCGATTTTTTATATTGGCGTTTTTTAACAAGCGATTTTTTTTTTAAAAAATTAGCAATTTTTAATTAAATTGTCCATTTTATTTTAAATAACTAATTTCTGGAAATTAATTTAGATTTTTCCGAAATTAGTGATTTTTACTAAATATTTTTTTTTTATGAAATTTGTGATTTTTGTAAATTAGGAGATTTTTTTATATTGGCGTTTTTTAATAAGCGATTTTTTTTAAAAAATTAGCGATTTTTAATTATATTGTCCATTTTATTTTAAATAACCAATTTCTGGAAATTAATTTAGATTTTTTTTATATGAAATTGGTGATTTTTGTCAATTAGGCGATTTTTTATATTGGCGTTTTTTAATAAGCGATTTTTTTTTTAAATTTGCGATTTTTTTCGAAATAATGAAATTTGTGATTTTTGTCAATTAGGCGATTTTTTATATTGGCGTTTTTTAATAAGCGATTTTTTTTTAAAAATTAGCGATTTTTAATTAAATAACCAATTTCTGGAAATAAATTTAGATTTTTTTTTTTCGAAATTAGTGATTTTTACTAAATATTTTTTTTATCTTCATCTCTCTTGGGAGCATATGGCTTCCACAAAGCATCTGCATCTTACACGATTTTTTGTAGTTGTTTTCGCGTCTTCCCATTTAAGATTGCACTGTCCTACATCTTGGAGTATTGTGAGTCTCCATGTATTCTTTGGCCTTTGTAATTTCACTTTAGCGCCATTCTAGTTATACTGTCAGGATTCTTTTTGTTAGTATGGTTTTTGACAACTGAGTTAGGTTTTTGACAAGCGGAGTTTCCGATCTATGTGAATTTATTTATGGTCTAGACATGATAAAGTTTAATTATTCATTATTTTTTTTATTTTCTCAACTATTTTTTTTTACAAATTTCATTTACTACCAATTGTTTTAGAAACAACTTGTTCCCATTTCTGACATTTTTATGTTTTTGCAAAATACGCAAATTCACTTCACTTCACTTCTCATTCTTTATTCATTTAGTTCACGTGGATTGTTGTGCTGCTTTATGAGTGAGTGAGTGTTTGAGTTGAGATTTTGTTTTTGGGTTCATTTCTCAAGATTATTCTTTTGTAGAAGATTCTTTTAAATTAGTATGTACATATGTAGGTATAAATTTCTGCTGAAGCTTTACAAATAAACTTAAAATCTGCTTTATTCTTTTATGGGCTTCATTTGTTTTCAGTTTTTGTTTTATTTATTGTACAATACATCATCTAATAATTTTTGTTGTTTGTACGAATGTACGAATTTTGCTTGTAGGTTTTCATTTTACGTAGTTTGTCAATTCTTTTATTCATTTGAAACGGGCTCTTAACAGTTTTCTTTTACAATGGCGTAGTAGTGGTAGTAAAAATATCAAAAAAAAAGTATGTATAGTAAAAATTATGTCTGTTCTTTTTTTATTATTATTTTGATGGTACTAAAAGCGCGCGCGTTGCTTTATACCACAGTTGATAAATGAGTCATACATATTTTTCTTAAAAAAACACACGCTCGCACACTCCACCAAATACAGCGCTGTTATACATGAGAGTGATTAGTGGTGGTATGACATGAATTCAATTCACGAATATTACCGAATATCAATATTCGATCGTCTCTAATAACTCTACTACATTTACATTTATTGTATTTATTTTTTCTATTTCTCTTTGTGTTTCTATTAGTGTGCGTTTTATTTGAAAACAATAATAATCATATTGTTTGTACATTTTCTAACATTAGCAATCATTGTTTTTGCAATATTTTCATTTTATTTTATTTAGCTATTTCTTTAGTTTGTTCATATTTATTTTAATTTATTTTAAACATTTACTTTATTTATTTCTCATTTGTAGTTATTATTATTATTCCTTCTTAAGTTGTAAAACAAAGAAATACCTATTTGAAGCATTTTTATTTGTTGTTAATTGTCTTAAATTATTCTGGCATTTGTCATAGCATTTTAATTAAATTCATTATTGAATTTAACCTGTAAACAGGTGTTAACATAATGGACTTTTGTTATATTAGCCACGCGTATAAGGTTATTGATTGTATTTTCTTATTAATATTCATATATTTTATAAATTCTAGATTATTGAGTTATCGAAATAGAAAATTTTATAGAGAAATATCTACCCAAAAATTATTAATTTTTATTTCAATTAAAATGGGTACCATACGAAATGAAGTCTAGAGACCTTGAAAGATGATTTTGTATGTCCGAAATGCTGCTTCAACGCTATAAAAGAAAATTATTTTTGTACCTAATAATTACTTGTGATGAAAAATTGATCCATTAAGATAACCCGAAGCGCAATACAGCGTAAATGAAGCTCGGCCTCCAGCCAAATATGCATGGCGCTAAGGTAATGCTCTGTACTTGGTGGGAGCAAAAGTGTCCTCTCTATTATGAGCTACTGAAATCTGGCATACCATCACAGGAAACCTGTACCGAATGCAACTGATTTGTTTGAAACCAGCATTGGCCGAAAAATGCCCTTAATATGCGGCCAGACATGAAATCGACAAACCATCATGACAACTTTCGGCAACATGTTGCAATACCTGTTAAAAACTATTTAACAGGTATTGCAACATGTCCAGACCTTGCCCCGTCCGACTACTATTTGTTTCGACCGATGCAGAATGCTCTCTGTGGAATACGCTTCACTTTAAAAAAGAGTATTCGAAATTGGCTTGATTCGTTCTTGGCCTCAAAAGATGAACAGTTCTTTTGGCTCGAAATCCATATTGTTACGAAATTGTATTTGAATTCAAATACAACGGTTTTTGACGGCTGGTTTCAAGTTGCATCAATTGTGGACAATGTTGTTTACTTGGAACATTATCACATTGACTAAAAGCTTTGAGTTGATCATTGTAGAAATAGAACATTCTGGAAGCACCGATACATGGTGCTGGAAACATCTGGATGGTAATGCAGCTTATATAAGGTGTCCGCGAGAACATTAACGAGTCAACTGCCTTACAGTGTGCTGTATAAGTATAAATAGCTTTTCTGCTTTTTTACTAGGCCAAGTACTCTACATTGTGAATCTCGCTATTGTGACTATTTAAACGGTTGTAGTGTAAATTTGAATAAATAAAGAATTTTAAACTACTAAACAGCATTTATTTGCAATCAAAAGTATCTGGTTTATTTAAAGGAAATAAACCATCGCTTTTAAAAGGTAAAAACGTAACAATATGTTGCCAGAAAAATGGGAAAGGTCATAGCTAACAATGGCCAATACTTTCAATAAATTTATATTGTACAAATGTTTCAAAAAAGCTAAACAAATTGAAAAATTTCCGCATTTTTATGTGATACACCCAATATATTAGCGTTTATATTTTTTTGTTTTTAAGATTTGTTGAAAAACTTTAGATTTTTCTTTCGAAATCTTTTCTTAATTCAGCTATTTCAAATGATTTTGTAACAGAATCAATATTGTACATTTTATAATTATTATTAATTTCTCTTTCAGTTCAACCAAGCAACATTAATTTGCTAAATCACACAAAAATTCTTTAAAATATTGATAATTTCAAACTATTTATGTTTTTAAGGCGTTTTCACTTCATAGGCTGTAAAAGAATATTTTTAAGAGCGTAATTCTTTGCACTTAGTGGTTGGCAGCACTGTGACAAATACACCACTGTATTTCTCACAGTGCTGCCATATTTTGTGTAGCCAGATAGAATTTTTATGCAGAGTTGGGTTAAATGGGAGTATTTTTATACCCTTCACCTTCGTGAGAAGGGTATACATATGTATATAAGTTTGTCATTCCGTTTGTAATTTCCACAATATAATTTTCCAACCCTATAAAGTATATATATTCTGGATCCTTATAGATAGCGGAGTCGATTAAGCCATGTCCGTGTCTGTTTGTTGAAATCAATTTTCTGAAGAGCCCAGATAATTCTGTCAGACATGCTTTCGAGAAGTTTGCTATTTAAAATCAGCAAAATCGTTCCAGAAATGGCTGAGATATGAGGAAAAATCCAGGACAACTTCGATTTTTGACCTATATCTGGATTACTATTCATACTACTCATTAATATAGACAATATGGATATCTAATAATAGATATTTCAAAAACTTTTGCAACGACGTATACAAGACTATAATAGTAAGATGGACCTACAATGGGTCAAAATCGAAAAAAAAAATTTTGAACCCGAATTTTTTTTTTCACAAAAAAAAAAAATTTTAAAAACCAAAAATTTATTTTTTAAAAAAAAAAATTTTAACTTAAAAAATTTCAAAAAAAAAAAAAAAAATTAAAAAAAAAATTTGGAAAAAAAATAAATTTTGTTTACATAAAAATATTTAAAATATTAAAATATAGCTCTCTTACTTGTTTTTGTTACATACATTGCGTTCAATAATTGAGAGCTCTGTTATTAAATAGTTTTTTTTACTGAATTGGCAATACTTATTTTAATACAGAGATGGATGTTATGGATATGCCAGCAAATATTAAAAGTTAAGAATATTACAAATATTCTAAAATTTTGAAAATTAATCATTTAGCAGCCGTTCCCTTGTAATATTTTCGCTGTAATTGTAATAATTTTTTTTTCTAACACAAAGAACTGTAATTCTGCTATACCCAACCCATTCCCTGCTGTTTTCCATTACATAATACTAATACTAAATCCCATTATTATTACATACCAACACGTTTATTAAAAATTATCGTTTTTTTTAGTTTTTTTCTTCTATAAATTTTGTTGTACTAAAACAAAAATGTTATTAAGAAAAATAAATTGCTGTAGCAAAAAAAAATTAAACAAAATAAATGTGTTTATTAATGATATTTATTGTTGTTTAAATATCAATTTAATTATAGATATATAATATATATAATTTTTCCTTAATTACAAAAAAACAACGGCTGCTGGTTTTTTTCCCAGCCTTTTTTTGGTCCAAAAAATGTTAACAAACAAAAAATCCCCTATTATAAATATTGAGAAACAAGTGTCTTGTTGATAATTTTTGTTAAAATTTTTTTATAAACATTAAGAGTGCAGGCTGTTGGTGTTTATTTTAGCCTTTATTGATTTTCATAGAAAAAATAAGAGTTTTTTTACAATAAATAAATTTAATCAAATAAACGTGACTTTGTCTAGTACATACTTGAAAAAAAAAAACTCAAAATCATTTGGAAATATTGTGTATAAATTTATGGTAATATTTATTACACAGGGGAAGTTTACCAACATAGAAAGAAGCAAATTTAATAATAACAAAAATAAATTAAAATTTGGAAATTTTTTTGAAAAATAAACGAGTTTAATTAAACTTTAAACTTTTTTAAATCTTTGTTTAACTAAAGTTTATCTAATTTGTTGTATTATTTTTGTTCCTTCCCTTTTAGATAATGGCTTTTGCGTCTTATTTTTGTCGATGCCCCTTAATATATGTATGATATGGGTGTTATATATTGGTTGATTGTTTTTATTTATTTTGTTTCATGTTTTTCGTAGCTGATTTGGTTTTAAGGAAGTCACATTTATATTTATATATTTGAATTAGCTTTTTTCTGTTTTATTCATGCAAAATACTAAGCACACGCTTCAAAATTGTCTACAACAAGTTACGAGAAAAATCGTGCTTGTTTTAAAGAAATTAACATTTTAAATTGTTGTATATTATAATACGAGTAGTAGTCTAAATGATTGAACAATAAATGCCAACAAAAAACATGTCATATGTAGTTAGATTTGATTGGTAATGAGTGTTATTTGCATGTCAACACATTACCAGGTTAGTGCAACTTTACAAGTTTTGCACTATTTGAATGTAAAATTTTAAAATTTAAAATTTTGTTTACTAAGATTTATATTAAGTAAAATATGTAATATTTTCTGAAACTTAAATTTTTTTCTGAAAAATTGCGTTAAAATGTTTTTTTAAGGTTTTTCAATACAAGTATGAATATTTTTAAATATATGCCCAATTTTCATTAAATTAAATTTATTATAAAGTATAATTTTATCAAAATTCTGTTATAGATAGAGAAATATACATAGAGACAGTACTCACCGTTTGGTCGAACAAAAATAAAACAAATAATATATGTGATACAACAACAAAATACAAATACGAGACAATTAAGTCTCGTCCCTATGCTTAAAGCTATTGAAAACTGTTTAATAATATTCTATTTAAGCGGAAATTTCTTTTTCCGTACTTTATTTAACAACTCTGTAACAAAACAATCCTATTTAAGTTAAAATTAATGGTTTAGTACTTAATTTTACAACTCTGTAGCAAAACATACCTAATTGATCAGGCAACATCCAAACGCTCTCTATTGAGTAAGAATAACGGCATCTCTTCATGGTAGTGTTGCCATAGTTTTTTTCTTCTTGGAATATAACAAAATAAATGAATTTACGAAAAATAAGCAAAAAATGTAATAACCTGAGCTGTTATGTAGTGATTGTGATTTATTATGGTATTAAAAATAAAATTTCTAAAATATTAGTTGTTTTTATTTAAAAACAGTAAGATTAAATAAATTTAGTTTTTTTTTTAATTATTTAAAAATTTTACATATTTCTGATTAGAAAAGTAAGAGGTCAAGATTTATTTTAACATTAAATTCAGATTTTTTTGTTGTTTTTTAATTTTAAAAATTTATTTAAAGCTTTTTATTTTAAAAAAATATTATACAATTTAATTTACTTTCAATTTTATTACAAAAAAAAATTCCTAATATGTAATTTATTACAACTGCCATGACTGTAATAATGTTTTTTTTTAAAACAATAACAATCCATTACAATATTAGAAAATTATATAAAAATAACAACTATTAACTGTTAATTGTTAATTTTCTGCCTTAATTACTCATTAGAATTGTAAATTGTAGAATATAAATTTTATTATTGTCTCAAACATGTCAATGTTTTAGACATTTAGACATGACTCTTTATTTTCCAGAACGAATTGTATAGAATTTTTCAAAAAACAACCTTATTTCACATACACAGATGCAGCAGCCACTCAGTCAAGACAAGACACTCACCGCACAGCCAGACATTTCCAAGTCACAGTACGTTCATATGTTGCAGTTGTTTGGAAAATGAATTGTTTTATTTTAAAACCAGACAAGTGCATAAATAAATTAAAATTTTTTTTCGTTTATAGAATAGATATAAAAATAATTTAGCTTAACATGGCAACAATATACAATATATATAATCAAAATGAATTTATTTTTTTCTATATACGAGTATGTATTATTAACGTTATTCATCCATAAACAATTAAATATTCATAAAGAAAAAAAAAAATGTGTGTTTTTAATTTTATTTGAAATTATTGTAATTGCCCCCACAGTCAATTAAAAATCTAGTAATTTTTCTCCAATTTAGCAAAACAATAATAAAATGGAAAATTTACCTTTTATAACCTTTAGAATTATGGAATGTATAAAGTTCTGATTTATTTAAAATACATATTACGTAATTTTTTTATAATAAATACAAAAAAACAAAGGAAGTCGTATAAAGCTTAGAATTAATAAAGTTTTAAAGAAATTAATAACACCCACATTAAGATTCGGAAAGATTTATTTAAATATATATTTTACAACATTTAATTAAAATCTTTATATTTATTAAAACTAGTTTTATTTGAAATAAATTCTAGTCTTATGTTTTCTGCAAAAAAAAAAATTATTATTAAAATCTATAATTATAATTGCCTGATTTATGGTAAAAATATTGAAAAACAAACATTTACCTCTTTATAATGAAAATATTTAATGTTTTTATAATTTTCTATCACTATCTGGCGTAAAATATCTTCGTTTACTCATTAAATACATAATTTTACCGTTATCTACGAAAAAACCCTTTTATAGTGAAACATATGGCAACCTGCCACTGAGACAACAAATAATGGTCACTCTCTACATATGTAAATATTAGAGATGCCATGTTTTTATTTCTGTCAACATTGTAATATTGCCATACATTTTGCAATAATGTTAAAAAACACAACTTTTTGCTAATTTCCGTTAATAAATGAAAATAAATTGTTGTAAGCCACTGAAATAATTCTGAATTATTAATTTTATATACCTTTTAATTTATATAACCATTTGCGTGCTTATTTTAATACAAAATTATTGTAAAATAATGAAAACCACAAACTGAAATTCCAAATTATTTAAAGTCAATACACCAATAAGCTGATTTAAGGATAATAACATCAATTTATGAAAACACAAAAGAATATTAATTAAAAACAAATTTAATTAAAAACAAATTTAATCAATAACATTGTATTTAATCAATAAAATTTTAATTTTTTTTTGAGTAGACCTAAAATAGCTTATAAAACAAATTTATCATTGGCCACATGTTTTTTTTTTTAAATTAATTCTAGGAAAATTACTTTTGAAAACTAAATTTAGGTCAGTTAAGTGACCTAAAGATATTTTTGTGGAGGAAAATTAAATTGATTGAAAAAAAGGCCGCCACAAAACAGCTACAAAATTTTTAATTCTAACGTCATTATACTTTAATTTTATAAATAAATTACTTTTAGCAATTGAAATTTGCTGCTAAAGCTATTATATATTTTTTCTTTAATAATAATTTCTCTTTGTACATGACTTAAAAGCCAAATGCCTATTATTTTTTTTTTGTTTTGTAAAATTATTATCTGCTTTGTATTGTGTGTAATATATATGTATTTATTTTAATAAAAAAAATAAAGAAACATTGTATTAATTGTATATATTGATCGTACAATAAAGTTTTTTTTTTAGATTGCAGGTCTAGTAGAGTTGATTAAACTTTCTAGAGGGTATAAAGTTCAATTTCATTGTCAGTAGAATGTGAGGTCTCAATTATAAAGCTATGGCCAGTGTTATATTGATGATTTACAAGTAAACTGAAAGAAATATTTCAAAGTAATACACATAAAAGAATATTTAAGCAAAATAAATAAGTTTAAATACAAAATTTTGCAACTCTGAGGTAAAAAGAACTTTCTCTGAATATGGCAACTCTTTGTGGATTTTAATGCATAGTGGTAACTCTTTTGTGAACAGTTGTGCCAGATAGTTTGGAGAGAAAATAAACATTTTAATGATTTTCGAAGCAAACAATTAAAGAAAGACACAGAAATAATTAATTTGGAGTTAATTATCCGTCGTTTTATTAAAAATAAAAGAATTTAATTTTATAATTTACATAACTTTACTCTTTTGCAATGAAAATTCCGTAAAAGTCTAAAGATTTTAATAATAATAATAATTTATTCCTTACACTTATCTTATTATCCATTATAGGTTATTACAGTTTAATGCTTAATTTTCAGTATAAATTTATTTTCACGTTAAACTTGTTATATTCCAAGAAAAAATATGGCAACAATTGACTGAAGAGATGCCATTATTCTTAGTCAATAGAGAGCACTTGGATGTTGTTGTTTATTAGATATGTTTAGTTACAGAGTTGTAAAATTAAGTACTTAAAAAGGAACTTACTAAGTGTTGCCATAGGTTTATTAAGCAATTATTAAGACTCCGAAATATGAAGGCTGTTCAGCTTAAAAAATGTAATTGTATGCAACATTTTTTTAAATTATTCTTTAAAAATTTAGCTTTTTAAATCCTATTTAAGAGACTTGTTTTGCATTTAAAATTTTTTGCAATAATTGCAAAACAATGCCCTGCACCTCAGTATAGATATTAAAGTAAAATGTAATAATGTTAAATTTGTTATTTATTTTTCTACAAATTACACAAAAACAAAACTTTAAATAACAATACAATACGAGTAATAAAACATACATATGTCTGACGATGAATACATTTTGTGTATAAATCTAGGTATGAAAACAGAAAATAAAAATTTAAAAATGACGCATACACTAAATACATCCATATATTTGTATATAAAATGTTTATATATCTAGATTTATTCATACCTATTTGAATGTATACACATACGTCAAAAATAAGGTCTGTTGATTTTCCAAAACACAGTTTGTTTTGTTTTGCCACATTTTTCTTAGTTTTTATTTTATTTTTTTTTTAAACCAAAAATTATTTGCATAATTTAACATTTATTGTATGCAATCGTTAGTTGTTTGGTTGTTGTAATAAATGAGTGGAAAAATAGTAATATTTTTCCATTATATTTATAGTTATTAACACGTTGACGCTCACCTCAAAATTGACGAATCCACCCAAAAACACACTTAACTTTTTTTGGTTATTATTTAATTTTAAAGGTGTTAGATGAAGATTTCATAATTTTATGATAAAATTTTGCATTTTCTAAAATTTTTTTATAAAAAAAGTTAGACGTCTATAGCCGTCATTTGTTTTTCATAATAACCATTTCTCTGATATACAAATTACGGCTTTAGACGTCCTGGTATTCAAAAATATTTTTTTGAAATAACTGAAAAAATTCATGATTTTTATTAATTTTAATTAAAGTTATTTCATCTTTACATAAAAAATAAAAAGTTCAGTTCTATATCTTTCTATTCATATTTAAATTTAATAAACTAACAAGTTTAATATGATTATGATAGTATTTATGTATATTTTATACAGATATGTGTTTACTAACAATAAAGTAAGTGATACGGCTCAAAGCTTTCGGGACATAAAGCTGGTTTTTCAGGACATGTTTTACACCTGTATTTTGTCTCTTTTCGGAATTTGTTTTTTGTGCAGTTCCTGCAACGGCAAAATGTGTTAGTTCTTTTATAGTTTTCTGGTGTCAGAATCTTCTCAATGTAATGTTGTTCAGATAATTTTAAAAAAGATGTGTTGGATGTCCTTTGTGGTCTGCCATATGACACATCAGCTGGTTACCATCTAAAATATGTTTTGGTAATCTTATAAGGGATTTTACAAGAGATTCCCTAAACTCAAGGAACTTTACATTTTTATGAAATTTTTTATACAAGTAATACGAATTCCAAACACATAAGTCTAAAATGTGAAAAATTATTACCAACGGATACTCTTTTTTGGAGAAGAATAATACGAGATAATTCGATCGCATCTATCAATGCCCAAATATGTATATCGTCACAAATAGGTAATAACTAAAACCTTCACTGATATTTAAAAAAATACAGTTAGAATTATCAACAAAACCATAAACAAACATTTACATTGTCCAAAAGTAAGTCAGACTCAAAGAGAGGCTAAAAATAATAAATAAATTATTGACGTCTATGCACGTCATTAAAATCTACAAGTACTCTTATAGCAACAAAATCATAAATCTAAAAATAAATGAAATAATATAACTGTAATATTTTCCTTTTAAAATAGTATTGAAGGAATTGGTAGAAAGCTAAATCACACAGATTTATAATTAAAATATTGTTTTATAACTTTAAATATTTATAACGGTTATAGACGTCGTTTGCATATATTTGCACTCGGACACGACGTCTATAGACGTCATTTACGTCAACGTGTTAAAGGTGCCTAGCAAAAAATATTTACTTTATTTAATTTGTGTGGTTAGAGTAGGTTAACTGCAGTTTAACTAACATTATTATTAACAGAAATAATGAAATATTAATAAATACAATTATAGACTACAATTGTAAACCCTGTTAAGTTTTTTGCTGCCTTTTCTTTCATGTGGCAACCTTAGTTGAGTTACAAACAGCTGTTTGACAATGTAAACAAAAGCTGAGTGCTGTAAAAACTCTTAATATGTAAACAAATCAGCATTTAAAGGATATTTCCAGCAGATCTGTATTATTATCAATTATTTGTGCTTTTAACTTATTTTTATAACTATTAACAGCTGGTAATACAAATCTTGTTGCTAGAATTTAAAAAATACAAAACTTTCTTTAAAACTTATAAAATGTACATACAAAAATTCTTTAAATTATTTTACTTCTTTTTTATAAAGAACATTACACAAAGTAGAAAACACATGATTCCTTTTATCCTGTACTTTTATAAATAAAACTCTTATCCTTGTCGCATGTTGTTTCATAAACTAAAATACACAAATCCAACAAAAAAAAATCCTTTTAATTTTTATCTTGTGTCTAGCACTCATAATACAGCTACAGCAACAACATTGACTGACAACAACAAAAGCAAAAAAACTTGACATTCAAAAACCATTTTATTCCCTGTATTTTCTTTTATCCCTTTATGAATAATGGGTTGGTGTTTTTTTTCTTCATATAATAAGGGATTTTTTTACCTCGTCAGTTTCCCTCTATCTCCCTCCCCCTGCTGGTTACAATAACAAGCAAAATAATGAATAATTTCATGTGTACATAAAACACGGACAAAGAGAGAAATATAGAAAATAAAGGCATTAATAAAAAAAATAATGAAAAATAAAAGAAAAAGCGAACAAACATTAACAAAACAAAAAAAAAATACTCTCTACTACGTACAATGAAACCTAAACACATGCAAAACGGAAATCCGCAGCAACGTTGCTGTTTTAAGTATCAACGTATTTATTGTATGTGTGGAAAGAAATAAGCTCGTTCAATTCATTCCTAGACTCCCATTAAAGAATTAAACAACAACACAAATGAAATACAACTGACAAGCATATGTAGAGTCATCCGGCCACCTTGTTATTGTCATCCATTCCCTGCCAAGCAGCCATACATACATGCCAGTAGCTGCTAGCAGTTTCCAACAACGTTTTTTCGTTATATAAAATTTGAAATAAAAGGCTTGACAGTCAAGCCAGGCAGCTGTTAAAAAAAAGAAGAAGAACTAAAATAACAACAGCATTTTATTATTATTATGTACTTCTTTACATTCATTACAAACTCATACAAATGTGCTTTTTATTCACGTTGCCCAGACATGAAAAGGATGAATGAAAGAAACAAATATTTTTATACTACACTTTTCTTAGGAGTTTGAGTTGTTGTTGACGTTTCTAGAATTTCAGTCATGTTTGTTTTCCCAAAATTAGTTATTAATCATTTGTTTTAAACGAATAATCGGGTTTCGCTGAAGTTACATCAAAATTTAAATGAAAACAATATAATGGTTACTGGTTACTTTTATGAAGTTATTGAAATAAACCCAATTTTGTTGTCTAATCTGCTTATTTAAAGTTAAAAAAATAGGAAACTATATTTTTCTAAATGTTTTGTGGAATTATTTGAAAGTGACTAACGGTTACTTTTTAGTAAAGCCAATAATACAATTTTTAAAGTAATAAACTGTTTTTCAATTACTTAAAAATAATGTAAAAATATATTTTTGAAGGGGTTTTGTGGAATATTTTAAAAGTGGTTACCGGTTACTTTTTTGTAATTAAGCTGATAAAGTCATTTTGAAGTAAGAAATTGTATTAAAATATAATTCATATGGTTAAAATCCATTTTTGTAGCTTTTACTTTTAATTTATGAAAATGATTACCGATTACTTTTTTTTAAATTAGGAAAATAACCGGATTTTTGTGTCATAATCCTCTTATTTAAAGTTAATAAAGTATAAAACTATACTTGTTAAAGTGTTTTGTGTTATAATTTGAAAGTGATTACCGGTTACTTTTTGGTAATTAAGCAGATAAAGCCATTTTGAAGTAATAAATTTATATTAAATTCTTTACATATAATTTAAAATTAAATTTTCAGCAGTTACTTTTAATTTATGAAACTGATTACCGATTACTTTTTTTAAATTACAAAAATAACAGGATTTTTGTGACGTAATCCTCTTGTTTAAGGTTAAATTAGTAGAAAATAATATGTTTAAAGGTGTTTTGTGGTATAATTTGAAAGTGAATACCGGTTACTTTTTGGTAGTTATGCTGATAAAGTAATTTTGATGTAATAAATTGTATTAAAATTTAATACATATGGTTAAAATCTAATTTTTTAGCTTTTACTTTTAATTTATGAAACTAACTACCGATTACTTTTTTTTAAATTAAAACAAGAACAAGATTTTTGTGTCATAATCCTCTTATTTAAGGTTAAAATAGTAGAAAACAATATTTTTGAAGGTGTTTTGTGGAATATGTAATATGAAAAATAACATGTTTACCATAATAGTTTCTAAGTGGTTACTGGTTACTTTTTTGTAAATAAGACAATTAACATATTTAATAAAATTAGATTTAAATATCAAAATAATTCAAATGATTTAAAAACTGTTATTAAGCAGTTACTTTATATTTTGTGGATAAATACTGGTTACTTTTTTTAATTAGTGAAATTTTAAATTTTGAAATAATAGATAATATTGTAATTTTAAATACAGCAATCAATTGCATAACTTTCTAAGATTTTAAGTTAAAAAATTTTGATATGGTTACCGATTATTTTTTATTAATTTCATTATACTCGTTTATTTAAGACACAAATTATTGTTTTAGCTTTTGCAAAGCAACACAAAGAAAAAAAATCGAAATTTTGATTGTCATTTTGTCAGGCGGCTTCTTGAGTTTTCTCGCAAAACAAAAAAAAAACACTATAGCACTTTTTCAATATTGTGTGACATGCGCTTTTTACAAAGTCCAACTTGTATGTACAGACATTTGTTTAAAAGTATGACTATGCAACAAAATATTTTACAACACACGTCCATCTTATTTCCCACCCTAGAAGTTTTTATGAAATTTCAAAAATGACAGTGTAAGAAATTTTGAAGAGTAGAAAATTTTCTTTGAGACAAGTTTCTATAAAATTTGTTCAGGTTTTTTAAATATTACTGTGGAAAATTAGAAAAGTCTGGAACAGCTAAATAATTGTTGCACGCTATTACGTCTTCCGGCTAAGGGGGCGTTTTACTTTATTTTTACAGCTGCTATAGCTAGATTTTCTTTCTATAAGCTTGGAAAATTCATAATAATGCTTAGAATTTCATGTCTGTGTAAACAAAACCCAAATATTACTTCAAGTGTAATGCTAAACGTCTATTTAAAATATGGCTGTTTTTGTTTATTATTATTATTATAATTGTTTTTAAAATTCTTTTTAAACTGACACCAAATATGCCAACCATATCTAAACTGCATATTTAATTTTGCCCGACAAACAACAATGCACTGCTGTTGCCCCACCACCTCCTCAATGGCACGACTCGAGAATGGTTAAAGAAACAAAAATGTACTTGTAAAATGTTATTTTAAAAAGCCCACCAACGTCTAATACAATGTTTATATGGAGATATGTTTATGCTAGTACGATATTGTGTAGGTATGTTGCAGGCAAAATAGCTACACTTGAAGAAAATAATAAAAAAAGTGGTTACCGATTATTTTTGGCTGATAAAGCCATTTTGAAGCAATAAATTTTATTTAATTTTAATTAATATGGTTAAAATTATTTTTTTTAGATTTTAATTTTAATTAATGAAAATGACTACCGATTACTTTTTTTAAATTAGGGAAATAATAGCATTCTTGTGGCGTAATCCCGATATTTAAGGTTAAAGTAGAAGAAAACAATATTTTTCAAGGTGTTTTGTGGTATAATTTGAAAGTGATTACCGGTTACTTTTTGGTAATTAAGTTGATAAAGCCATTTTGAAAAAATAAATTGTATTTAAATTTAATTTATATGCTTAAAATCAATTCTTTTTAGATTTTATTCTTAATTTATGAAAATGACTACCGAAAATATGAAATATGAAAGTGGTTACCGGTTACTTATTGGTAATTAAATGGATAAAGCCATTTTGAAGTAATAAATTGTATTTAAATTTAATTCATATGGTTAAAATTAATTTGTTTAGCTTTTACTTTTAATTTATGAAAATTACTACCGATTACTTTTTTTAATTTAGGGAAATAATAGAATTATTGTGGCGTAATCCCGTTATTCAAGGTTTAAGTAGTAGAAAACAATATTTTTCAAGGTGTTTTGTGGTATAATTTGAAAGTGGTTACCGGTTACTTTTTGGTAATTAAGCTGATAAAGCCATTTTGAAGTAATAAATTTTATTTAAATTTAATTTATTTGGGTTAAATCAATTCTTTTTAGATTTTACTCTTAATTTATGAAAATGACTACCGATTACTTTTTTTAGATTAGGGAAATAACGGGATTTTTGTGGCGTAATCCTGTTATTTAAGGTTGAAGTAGTATAAAACAATATTTTTGAAGGTGTTTTGTTGAATATTTTAAAAGTGGTTACCGGTTACTTTTTGGAAGTTATGCTGATAAAGCCATTTTTAAGTAATAAATTGTATTTAAATACAATTCATATGGTTAAAATCATTTTTTTAGATTTTTCTCTTAACTTATGAAAGTGGCTACCGATTACTTTTTTTAAATTATGGAAATAAGACAATTTTTGTATCATAATCCTTTTATTTAAAGTTAAAGTAGAAGAAAACTGTATTTTTTAAGGTATTTTGTTGAATATTTTAAAAGTGGTTACCGGTTACTTTTTGGTAATTATGCTGACAAAGCCAAATTGAAGTAATTGATATGTATTAAATTCATTAGATATAATTTTAAATGAGATTTTCATCAGGATACTTTAAATTTGTGCAAAATGTTATTTTAAATTAATGGTTACTGGTTACTTTTTTAATAACTGTCATATTTTTGATTTATTTTACTTTACCAGTAAAATTTACATAAATATATCGTGGTTTTTGTGGTTTTAAACAATTTTGGGTTATATTCTAAAACCTGGTTACTGGTTACTTTTAGTAAAAAAAAAAGTATTTGTGAACGATTTTTTAATTTTCGTTACTTATGGTATGTAAAATTGGTTTTATGTTTATAAGAACTATAAATATTGTTATATTTCTGTTTAATTTCTTTGCTTGACTACAAAATCTACACAGTAGCTTTTATATAAGGCGTTACATTGCAGTTTATTTCATTACCTTACAATGTACATATAAGTATTTCTAAGATTTTTGCAGATAAAGCATCATAAAAATATGCAGTGGTATAAAATACTTTGGAAAAAAACTAAGTATTTGTATTTTCTATGCCGCACTTTGTGAATGACAGCTAGCCAAGTAAAGTAAAAAAACGAAAATAAAGTACCATTACCAACTACATACTATGTATGTGATGTAAAGTACCCAGTTTTTTTATACAGTGTGTGTATGTGTATTGAAAATATTTGTTTTAAATTTTTTTTATATATAAACGTGATTGTGTGTTTAAGGTGGTTTACCATACAAAGGTTTAACACTCATATGGTACCTAAAGATACAAATACATATGTCCCCCCTGGCTTATTTCCCCTTTTGACCATTTTATTACTCCGCTCTGTACACACTAGCTCTCCTAAGCTTTTCTAATAAAACACCCACTGTAATGAGTACTCGAATGTAGTTGCTCTCTCTCCATTTAACGATAATCAAGATTTATTGTATATAGTGTTTATTATGGGGTTTTGGTTTCTTGTTGTGGTTGTTGGTTATTTTTTTTTTTGTATCTTTTTACATTTTATGTTTTCCAAGAAAAACTTAAGTTATGTATTCAAGCAAACTGCTAAAAAGCCAGCAGCAAGTAGCAACATTTTTGTAGCTTTTTACAGATTATATTAAACGTTAAAGTATAGTACATGTTTGGTTCGGTATTATTTACTGGTACTACTAAATATGGCGCACATGCGCAGAATCTAGTTTTGGTTATACCCTTCAGGGTATATATAAGTTTGTCATACTGTTTGCAATTTCTACAATTTTCATTTGCGTCCCTTTTAATATTAGAAATTTGGGATTTTTGCAAAATGGTTACTGGTTACTTTTTGAAAATTTTAGATAATTCAATACTTTCAATGAAATCCTGAAAATATCATACTTTTTTAATTATTATTTAGATTTTTTTTTGATTTTCTACAATATGGTTACTGGTTAGTTTTTGTTGATTATGTAAAATTCAATGATATTTGTTTACTTTTCTTTTGTATTTTTAAGGACCTTATAAAATTTGTGGTTGGTTTTTTTATTTTTACGATTTTTCACTAAATGATTACCGGTTACTTTAGGAAAATTTAATATAATTTATTCATTTTAATTAAGAAAGTTAGTAGTTTATAATTTTACTAAATACTTACATTGTTTTCCAGGATTTTTGATATCTTTATTTAGAAATTGATGATTTTTTTCAAAATGGTTACTGGTTACTTTTGGAAAATTTTAGATAATTCAATAATTTCAATGAAATCCTGAAAATTGCATAATTTTTTAATTATTATTTCGATTTTTTTTTAGAGTTTTTGTGATTTTCTACAATATGGTTACTGGTTACTTGTTGTTGATTATGTAAAATTCAATGATATGTGTTTACTTATCTTTTGCATTTTTAAGGCCCTTATGAAATTTGTTGTTGGTTATTTTATTTTTACGATTTTTCACTAAATGATTACCGGTTACTTTAGGAAAATTTAATATAATTTATTCATTTTAATTAAGAAAGTTAGTAGTTTATAATTTTACTAAATATTTACTTTGTTTTCCAGGATTTTTGATATCTTTATTCAGAAATTGATGATTTTTTTCAAAATGGTTACTGGTTACTTTTGGAAAATTTTAGATAATTCAATAATTTCAATTAAATCATGAAAATAGCATACTTTTTTATTTATTATTTCGATATTATTAGAGTTTTTGTGATTTTCTACAATATGGTTACTGGTTACTTTTTGTTAATTATGTAAAATTCACTGATATGTGTTTACTTTTCTTTTGCATTTTTAAGGACCTTATAAAATTTGTTTAAACATTTTTATTTTTACGATTTTTCACTAAATGATTACCGGTTACTACAAAATGGTTACTGGTTACTTATGGAAAATTTTAGATAATTAAATTAAATAATGAAAACAGTATTATTTTTAAGTTATTATTTGGATTTTTTCAACTATTTTCTGATCTTATATAAAATGGTTACTGGTTACTTTTTGTTAATTAAGGTAAATTCAATGATTTTAATTTTAAAAAATTGGTGGTATTTGTTTTTAATAATTTTTTTACTTGAGTTTCCGAGGTTTTCGTGTTTTTTATAAAATCTGGTTAATTTTTGCTAAATTTAAGATTTTGAAATTGTTTTTTAAATTTTTATTTGAGTTCAGAAGATTTTCTCTCTTGTTTTAAACTGTTTTTAATTCTTTTAATTTATACTAAATTGAAGGGTATATATAATTCGGTTTAACCAATTTTCCTTAATTTAACTTACGACCAATGCAGTTTGTATTTTGAGTAGGCTTGTATTTATTTATTTTTTTATGAAAATTGTGTTTGTTTTTCTTATTTATATAAAATCGTTTATCGAGTTAATGTATAGATTGAGGTTTTGTGCATAAAGACGGAGATTAGTTAAACTGGGGAAATCATTACATCTTCTGTATGACAAATTTAGAAATTGCCTTGAAACTTTATTGACTCATAGAGAGAAACCTTGATCATCTATCGTCCAGATCGTAACATAGAGATTATTCTTTGGTCTCTAAATTGCTTGATATCAGTCCTTTTGTGCTTGTATTCAAAATATTTTTGATATGTATTCGTTCGTTCGTTTGCTCTGTTGTTTGTTATTTTAACCATATGAGAGATATCAAATTATTCATTTCAATATTGTATGGTATTCTCAAGAACAACACTAAGCAGTTCATGAACTGTTGTTTGAAATTTTTACAAACTATACCGAACGCCAGATATTCAGGCAGGCAGTTAGTCAAACAGACAACTCAGTAGTCAACTACTCAGTCTGTCAGTCAGTCATTTAGTCAGCCATATGTTGTTTAAATCTTGTACATACAAATATTTGTTTTTGTATTCGAAACAGCTGTTCGTTTATTTCATTAAATGGCTTCTGTGGTTAATTATTGTTAATAATAAAAAAATATTTTTTTATTATTCATCATTATTTATTCGTTTTTTTTTTGTATGTCGATTTCTGTTTGGGGTTAACAAAACTTTACATATGTTTTCTATGCATTACAACTCGTTGGAAAACAAAATTAATCATAAAATTTTGAAATTGAAAATTTTTAAAAACAATAAATAAATTTAACAAGGTCAATGTTATAAAAATGGTTTGTTTTTGTAAAACAATGTAGAAGTGATTTGAAGGTAGATATTTTATTTTCGAAATAAATTAAAGTTTAAACTAGGTTTATATGGAAACTTAACAATAAAAGACAATTTTAAACTTTTATTAGCTGTTTGTAGAATTTAAATGAACTGTAGGTACTTGCAAAACTTATTAAAATAAAAAATAAAGTTTCATTAAAATTTTTAAATTTTCAAACTTTTATTTAAGATTTTTATTTGTTTGCTTAGTTTTTATTTGTTATTTAATTTATCCACCATCCAATTCTGCAAATTTGCCATTTCGTTATACAGAACAAGAAGAACTATGTAGAAAGATAATAATTTCCAAGAAGTCTCTTTTAACAACAGCCTAAATATAGCAACAAGAACAACAACAAAACAATTTTACGCACTAATACGGTTAGAAAATGAAGTAAAAACAACAAACAGCAGCTAAAGAACAACAACAAAAACACGAAAATAATCTGTGACAACTAAAGATGATGATTGTGATGATTATTGTTATTGTAATGATTATGATTAAAAGATGACAGAATAAGAACAAGCATAAACATGGACAACACAACAAAACAATAAGATTAGGCAGACGCCATTTTGAAAGTGCAGTAGTTGTGGTTGTAACAGGAGAGTTAATAATAGAGAAAAATAACAACTATGTACAAGTAGGCCTGCCAGATTAGGCGATTCATTGTGATTTTGACGATTTTTTCTTTAAAAAATAATAAAATAATTCTATTTTCTTTAAAAATTAAGATTTTAATGGCAAAATAGACATTTAATGCCAAAATAGTTTTAATATTTTCATTTAAGAATGATTCAAGGGCAATTTTAATAAGGTAAGCTTTTGATTTTGTAAAAAAAATTTAAATGATTATATATTAGAATGCATTATTATAATTTGCATATTTGTTAACCTTTCTTAGAGCCCTAAATTTTTATTTTGTTTTTCTCTGCCAGATTTTTTATGTAATATGTTTTTTGTTTTATAAATTTGTTTCTTATAATTGTTTAAAAAAGTATAGAATTTCTTTTCAATCAAATATAAAATATTTTTCTTCATTTTACTTTTAAAATGTATGATGTATTTCAATGTAATGTATACATTTTTACACCATTTGTCAAAGAAAATCTTATATGCCATTCATCTTAATAAAATTTAATAAAAAAATTAATTAGTTGGAAAAAAATTTTTTTTTGTTAAAGTAACCGGTATCAGTTTCTTTAAAAGCTTAAGTAAACAAAATGTTTTATTTTGTCTTTACCAACTTCAAAGTCTTTTGATTTCAAAAATAATAAAAATTATTTCAAAATCATATAACTAACAAAAAGTAACCGGTAACCAGATTTTGTAAAAGTACCTGAATGCTGAGAAAATCAAATGAATTAAATATTTAAATCGAATACTAACAATTACTAATTTCAAATAAAAATTAAATTATCTCAAAATTTCCAAACTGTAAGAAAATTTAACTTCAATTTGTTAGTTAATGAAAGTTTAAATGGTTATAAGATAAACTGTATTTGGTTTTGAAAAAAACTTTTGCAACTTAATTTGATATTTGAATTTTTTTTTCGCTCAAATAAAAACAAATTTTATAATTTCCAAGGAAATGCTGTGATATATACTGGTTTGCTAATAAAATATTAATACGACTTTTTATCATCCAACATTGTTTGTTGTACATACAAATAGCCCCATAATTATCTTGAGAGCAGAAGCTACAAGTTGTATTTTATAATAAACATTAAAAATACACATGTACAACAACCGACATCCCTGCGCCATTATAATACATTCCTTTTTCCAGTTGCTGCCTCTTTACACATGCAAATTAAAATAATAATAATGATGACGACGATGACAAATGTCTTTTTGTAGACCCGTAAGGCCTGGTTGTATATTAAGGAAAAGATATTAAATGACATTTGGTTACATGGAATAGAATAAATATGAAAGAAAAGAAGAAAGCAAAAAACTCACAATATATCACAACAGATTGATGCTGCTTCATTTTGTGTTGAAGATCCCAGACAGACAGCATGATGAGGCTCTTCATCAGCTAGCAAGACATGAGGAAGAAAGAAAATGATGGTGGTGATGGTGATGACGGTTGTTGGGTGCGGAAGATTTTGTTTAGTAGTTATTTGATATGCCTGCTGTATATGTATAAGATTTTTTTTATTATTTTTTGTGTATATAGATTTTATATACATAGAAGAGCTCTAAAGAATTTATACTCTGGTTTACAAAAATATAAGATTTCTGAATAAAAAAAATAATAACACAGGGCGACACTGATTCTCAACGATTTTACAGATTTTTTAAAAAAATATCAAAAAATTATAATTCAAATTATGTATCTCCAAGTTAGTTTAATATTATTTTATAATTTGCTCATAGTACTTAATATAAGAAGTACCAAAAAATGGTTTTTGTAATTTAAAAAAGGAGATTCAAATAATATACAATTGATTTACCTACCTATTAAATTAAATATCGTTATTCTATGAATAAAAAGTCCTAATGTGGCAACATTGTTTTGATGTAAAGCGCCATTTTCTTGTAATTGCTCTCTATTTCTCCTTCCACAGCAGGTCTGCCATTCTATGTATAAAAAATTTCAATGTGGCAACTTTGTTTTGCTGTAAAGCGCCATTTTCTTGTAATTGCTCTCTTCTTCACAACAGGTCTGCCAGATGGTATTATTTTGTTAAAAGCGCCATTTTCACTGTATTACTCTCTTTCTGGAGGGCTGCCAGATGATTTTAAAGGCGGCTACTACATTTGAACGCAAAACATATAAAAAATAAAAGAAAACTCAATTAATTCAGTTAAAATTTAATAGTATTTCATAAAAACAAATTGAATTTTTTTTCATTTAACATAAATCGACCCTATTTTATTACAAATAATTTACATTAATAACAAATATTCACATTTAAAAAAAATTAAACAACAACACCCCAATCTTTCCACTTCATGCAACATATGCAACTCACATTGAATTATCAACAAATTTATATCTTTATGCAACATTAAGTTCAATAATAAACAATAAAAACTATTAAACAAAACTTTAACTTTAAACTATGTATAACAAAACAATGTGTACGTACGTGTGTTTTGTTTTCGTTGAATTATTACATAAAATTTAATGACTTTAAAAACTCGTTACAAAACAAATATTTAGAAACAATAGAAGAAAAAAAAATATAAATAAATTCTCATTAAATAAAATCTATAACACAAAAAGTTTTTTTTAGTTCTGTTCTTTGTTCAGGTCTCTGTGTGGTGGTAATAATATAAAGTTTTTTCTCAATGACATTTAACTTTTAATGAATTTTATGGGTTTAGAGCAAAAATTTATAACCCAAGTTTACATAATGAGCTGCTGGATGAAGGATAGGGTGGTAGATGTAACTAAATAATAGGAGACGTAACACACAAGTCACACAGAGAGAGAAAGAGGAAAATTCAATAGAATGTTTTCATCTGACTTTCAACAGGTAAAAACCATATAAAAGTAACCAACCACATGTTTATGGGCTACAAAAGGAAATAAATATTCTAAGAAATGATATAATGTTAGTTATTTGAAAGGACAAGAAACCATTTTTTATGGCATAACTTTTGGATGTCAATTATCGTACAACCTTTTTAATTTTATAAATGTATAACGGGTTAACCCGAGAACTAACGAAATTTATTGGATCGGAACTTTATTATTCTATCTCAGATTTAGTGTAACTTTTGAGGGTCTCTTTAGTACTTCAAATGTCAATCGAATAGCATGTAAGTTTTGAGGTTATAGGCTTTCAAATATCAGCTTAAATTACAGAGGGTATGTAATAAACCCGAATTGTAACATATTTGACTTTAATAAATATATTTTTACAGTTTACTTTTAATGATTTTTAATTAACTATAGAGTTTTATTAATTATATAGTTGTAGTCATTGCTGTACAGTGTTTAAAATTCCATCCAGCCAAATTTATCACACAATTTGTTGGCCTTCTTAACTTAGTAAATAATATCAAATTTCTTATACAAAAAAAAAAAACAAATTTCGTTTTATAACAAATTCTAGAAGCCAATTGTTATGGCCAAAAATGTTTGAGTTTTTAACCCCTTTCAAACATAATTTTGTATACATACCAAAAAAAAACAATAATGAAATTTAATACACTTAGCTCGAGTTTGCATGAATATTGAGTGGACATTATAGATGTTTAACAATGACGTTAACTTGACAAACCCTATTAAAAACACAAAATTATAAAAAAAAAAATTCACACAAATACTCGTATACGCAAACATGTGTAAGTGTATATGTGGAATTATAATGGCTTCTAAAAACTTGTCAATAGGTCTTTTTGTTCTTTTTTAACATTTTTAACCTTGTTTACTTTTAATGTGGCCTTTTCATAATCTTTAGTTTAAGAGGTTATTTTGTTGTAAAATTTGCTACACAAAGACAAAGACACCAAAAACTTTAAAAATAAAGACAGTCCTCTTATATTAATTGTAATAGTAACAAAAGTAACTTAATTATCAATTGTTTTCATAAAACCCAAAGTCTGGTAACTTTGTTTAACTAAAATCGCCATTTTCTTTAAATTCTCTCACATTTTGCTGCCAAAGCAGTGTTGCCGTATGATATTTATGTTCATATTTAATTAAAATCACCATTTTCTTTGTATCCTCTCTGACTTTCCTTTTAAAGTAGAGCTGCCACATGATTTTTATATCAAAATCGTTGCATTTAAAACATGATGCCAGAAAAATCGTTCAAAATAAAGAAAAACATGGAAAAATTTAAAGTATTAAAAAAATTATTCATATTTTTATAAAAATTAAACGAATTTTATGACTTTATTAAAAAAGTAAATATTTTTAGCTAAAAATTAATAATTTTCATTTATTTTATAAAAAAAATTTCAACTAACAATTTCAATTCTCTTTTTCTCATTGCAGGTAATTAACATGTTTATTTCGTCAAATTTGCAACATCTTATAAAAAACAATACAAAAAATTGGTAATTATTTAATAAATTTTAAAAAAATAAATAAATTTATGGTAAACTAAAAAAATATTTACCCCAAATTTGTCTAACAACGTATAATTATAGCTGTAATATAATAAAATTATACTTTTCGCCTAGCAGAAAAAAAATTTCATACTTGAAATAATAAAAAAAAAACAAATTTATAAAATCATATTTATTTTTGGACCTTTAGACAAATGCCGTCACTAATGCATTTTGAAATTCGGTAACGAAAAAACCACACATTTAAAAATTGGAAAATATTTTATTATATTTTGTTTTTCATTTTCAAAATTACTAAAATTTTTATATATGTATATATGCATGGTATTTCGCATGGCTGTCGTTTTGTTACGTTTTTAGTTTAGAGATGCACATGTACTATTTCACCTCTTAATGACCTTGTATCACAAACAATTGTAGTTTTAGAAATAATTTTTGTTGTGGGGGAGGCGAAAATAGGGGGTGAAATTTTATATATTAAATTTGTAAAGAATTTCACAGTTTTGGTTGTAATCATACAGGAGTTTTATATGTATTTGAGTTTTAAATTTGTTTCAGTTAGTCAAATCGGAGTTTGTTTTTTATGGACAGACTTTACTGTATTTGAATTTTGTTTCAAGTGAATTATTCTTATATTTAGTTTTACTAAAACCTTTGTTTACATAAGATTATCCTTAATATCAATGTTTATGTAAAAAACAAAGTCTGGTAACTGCGTTTAAGTAAGATCGCCATTTTCTATCTATTCTCTCTTTCTCTTTGCTGCCAAAACAGTGTTGCCATATGATATTTATAAGATTATCTGCATTATATATATTTAATAAAAGGTTAATAAAAGAAAACCTTTGTTTACATAAGATTATTTTAAATATCAATGTTTATGTAAAACACTAAGTCTGGCAACTGTATTTAAGTAAAATCGCCATTTTGTTTCTATTCTCTCTTTCATTTTCTTTTAAAGTAGAGCTGCCACACGATTTTTAAATCAAAACCGTTGACTTAAAAAATGTTGCCAGACAAATCGTTGAAATAAAGAAAAACAAAGAAAAGAATTTATAGTTTTAAGTAAATTATAACGAATTAAAAAAATATTTTTGTATGTTTGGATTTCTTCTAGATTTATAAATATTATTGAAAAATACAATTTTGAAAAATGTTTATTTTAATGTTTCTATTAAAATTTTTGGATATTTTGTGAAATTTTTCATCAAGTATTCAATTACCCAGGTATAATTTATAACACTTGCAAAGTTTTTTTTTTTTGCTAGAAAACTCACATCAATAATTATTATTATTATTATTTTTGTTGGGAATATTGTTAACATGATTAATTATATTTAATTAACTGAACGATTTCACATGTAGATAAAAATATAATAATAAAAAAAAATTCACTAGAAATAAAGAAATAAAAGGAACAACTCAACTATACAAATACATATGAGATTTTTTGTTTTTGCTAGTTTTACAAAACTTTAATTGTTTAATTATTTTTACTGAGGATTTGTTAATTATGTGTAATTAAAAATAACTAATAAACCATAATGAGATCATTAAATATTTATAAATACAAAAACTATCATAGAAAACTAATTAAAGGGGAGAATTTAGAGAAATAATAAGATTTTTTGTTAATTGCAATTAGTTTTTTTTTTTAAATAAATTTTATAAAAGTAATATATAAACAAAATAATTACAAGATGGATGAGTAAACAAAATACAAATGAAGCAATAATATAACTAATAGTCAAAGTTAAATTAATATTTTGTTTATTTATTTAAAAAATTATTTATTTTTGTTTTATTTTAATTTTTTAATTATTATTTTTTTAAAATTTTGTTATATTATCTCTGTTTACAATAGTATTACAAAGTTATTAGTAAAAACAGTGTAAACCCTGTTTAAATTGTCTAGGATGGCATCATTGGTTACATTTAATAAATAAAACACCGTTATGATGTTATTTTTGCATCATTCTCAGAGAACACCATTAAACACTCTTCTTCTTCTTTATAAAACAAAACAACAGCCATTGTTTTGTTGTTGCAAACCAATGTTATCATTGGTTACAATTAATAAGTAAAACACAGTAAAAAAAAAAACACCGTTATTGTTTACATCATTCTCAGAGAACATCATGAAACATTCTTCTTTTTTTTTAAACAAAACAACAGTCAGCCATTGTTTTGTTGTTGCCTTTTCTTGTGATTGCCTGCATGTTGTGTAAAAATGGCGGTGCAATTGTTTTGCTGGTTTAATAAACTATTTCTTAATTAAAATTTCCTTTTAATTTTAATATAAACATATAAAAACACGTCATATCTATACATGTATGTATACCAGCCTTTTATTCCCTAAATTTTTTGATCCTCTAGTAAAAATAAAAGAAACTAATCAATAATTTGGTTACCCCAACCCAAAAAAAAGAACACATCATCATCATTAACAACAACAACAATATAATAAAAAAATTTAGTTATTATTGTAATAAATCATATAAAATTTTTTATATAAATGTAGAAAATATCATAAAAAAATACATTTAACACCGTTGATTTGTATAAAAAAACACTAAACTATAAAAGGAAAATGTGTGCCATTTTGATAACAAGACACGTAAACGTCAACACAAACACAGTGAAACGTATCTAAAATAAAATTGTTTGCTTAAAAAGTATTTCGGTTTTGATTAGGTCATGTTGTAGCTGTGATGATGATGTTTCAATATTTATTTAGTGTAAAATACTAAAAACAAATGTGTACCTACTAATATATCAATTCAATTTCAATGACACTTTTTTTGTTTGTTTGTATGTTGTGTAGCATAATACAAGGTCTCCTTGACTACATTTAAAACGTGTGTTATATTTATTAATGTTTTTAATATATCTGTTTCTTTTATATCAAAAAAAATCGAGGGAACAATATTAGAATCATGAAATTTATGCGCAAAAATTTTTAGTTTTTATTTTTTTTCATTTTGCTTTTTTTTTGTTGTTTGATAACAATATTTGTAATGACAGATAAGCAAAATAATACAACAAAAATATTATAAATGTATAACACACACACTCATTTATAATTCATACAGATAAGATATTGTCGAACAAAATACGCATTTCAAAGGAATTTTATTTATTTGATGATTCGTCAAAAGCAAGACAGACGACAGACCTACACTCTTTTGATGTATAAAATAACAACAACAAAAAAATATAACTACAATCATTTTATATTCATGTTTAAATTATTAACAAAAAAAAATAGAGACAAAGTTCAAGATTTTTCATTCTAGTTTTCTAACTAGATTTAGCAACCATTTATGTCTGCATTTTTAGGCAGATACACTATAATTGCCAGAAATTTAAAAGTTTCCATTGTTTTGTTAATGCTAGAGAGTATAACCACATTCTATAAATGTATTACACTGGTCAACAGCAAAAAACTTTGAATTTTGTGAAAAACTAAAATTCTGTGAAAATTAGCGAATTCACTTAATTGTTAATAAATTCGAAAAGAATCAATCGATATTTATGATCGATATCTCATTTTGTTCCTATTACATGTGGCTTTATGATAGAGCAATAAATCTGAACAATTTCTGCGGTTTTCGATTTTTCATGATTTTTTTAAACAAATTTTTTTTTATTTTTACTTAAACAAAATATTTTTTGCTTCAATCTGTTATTATAACTCCGAAACTACTGAGCCGATTGAAACACAATATATATGTGAAAATTTGTACATACCATGGGGAAAATGTTTCCAAAATTCAATCAATTGAAAGAAGAACATTAAATACTAATTTTATAAATATCAAACAAAAAAATAAATTTTGTGAAAATGAGCGAATTCACTTAATTGTTAATAAATTCGAAAAGAATCAATCGATTTTTATGATCGATATCTCATTTTGTTCCTATTACATGTGGCTTTGCGATAAAGCAATAAATCTGAACAATTTCTAGAGTTTTAGATTTTTCATGATTTTTTTAAAACAAAAAAATTTTTCATTTTCACATAAAAATTATATATTTTGCTTCAATTTGTTATTATAACTCGGAAACTACTGAGTCGATTGAAATGCCTTATATAAAAGGATAAAAGGTTATGTAAATCTTAACTTTTCCAAGTTTATTTTAATAACATCGAACGAACACTTTTTAAATTATCATTAATTATGTGAAGAAATGTATAAAAAAAATTTATAATTTTTTAGAAAAAACCTCTCCATAGAATTTAAAATTTGGACCATATTTGTACAACTGGAACCACAATCATCAAAATTGTGTAGTTGGTTTTATTTTTTTTTTTAATATTTTTTTTCCAATTTTTTTTTATTATTTGTTAGTGAAAAAAATTCTATAACAAAAAATTTGTTTGTTGGTGAATAAAAAAAGTCGTTTTTAAAAAAAAATTAAAATTTTTCCATACAAATTTTAACAATTTCCATTAAAAACACTTGTAAATAAACCAATTAAACCTTTAGTATGTATTACAATTATACTCTGGTCAAATAGTTTTCAAATCTAATCTTTTTTATAGAAAAAAGATTTAACAAAAAAAAAAAAAAAAACTATCTCGTTATTGATGTTAGATAACCATGAAACAAATAAATATGTAACTATAGAATGATTAAATACATCTACAAAAACAACTTCAACTTAAAAACCAACGAAAATAAAGATTAAAAATACAATTGACTGACATATATTTTTTCAGATAAGATTTAAAAGGTTCAAAGATATGTGTAACAAATGTTATTACTCGGTCTACAATGAATATGAATTTATCTATAAAAAATAATACTGCGTCTATGTCTAGCTAAAAACAAACAAAACAATCAACAAAAAAAACGTGAAAAAAAGCTTTTAATGCATTAGAAAAAAATAACGGAAAAATCATGTGCTATAGTTTTAGTACCTACTTGTAGGAAAGAGAGTATTAAGTACTTTCAGACATAACGGTTACTTAGAGAGAGAGTAGAGTATAAATAAAAATGGTCTCCATTACAATGATGAGGGCTTCAGGCGACATTTTTATTTAATACAATTAACAAAGTATTGACGTTTTTTTTTTAGATAAACTTGTTTTGTTTTATTAAGGGTTAATTTAGTTAGTTTATTTAATGTATTTATTTAATTATTTATATAATTGTTGTTGCACTGCCTTCATTAAAATGAAATAATATACCTACTTAGATGATTATATCATCATGCATCACATATGTATATTAAGATGACTGGTTATTTTTGTTGTTGTTTAATATTAGATTTTAAAAACAAAACACAGACAAATATCTGGTAATTGACGTCAGTTTCTATATGAGTAATTAGTAGGGGGAGGGGGGTAAATGATAGAAAAAGTGCATTAATAATGAAAATAAATGTTAACAGAATATCAATTTTAAATAATAGATTATGAACAAGGAAATTTCAATTTTATTTGGAGGAGTTTTTTATATTCGGCAAATGTGATGTTTGCCAGGCCTTTATTATAAACAGACATTTCAAATATTTACCAAATAATAAATTTTTTATTGAAAATGTGCTTCATATCCTTATAAGATGAGTAATATGCAGCAAAACAAAAATCTGTAATGCAGGGACGAAACATTTGTACAATATAAATTTATTCAAAGTATTGGCCATTGATAGCTAGGACCTTTTCCCATCTTTCTAGCAAAATATGGATTCCGAGCCAAAAGAGCTACTCATCTTTTGAGCAGGCCAATATCTAATACTCTGTCTCAAAGTGAAGCGTATTCCAGAGGGAGCGTTCCGCATCGATCGAAACAAATAGTAGTCGAACGTGGCGGGTGAGGCTAATCTTCCCAACCACTTCATTCTAAATACTTTTTAACAGGTATTGCAACATGTGGCAGATCGTTTTCATGATGAAATATTACAGTTTCATGTCTGGGCGCATATTCTAGGCGTTTTTCGGCCAATGCTCGCTTCAAAAGAATCAGTTGCATTCGGTACAGGTTCCTAGTAATGGTCTGGACAGATTTCACATACGATCTCTAACGCTTCGGCTTATTGTAATGGATCCATTTTTTATCGCAAGTAATGATTCGGTGCAAAAATTATTATCTTTTATAGCGTTCAAGCATCATTTCGGACTTGCAAATTCGACTTTCAAGGTCCCTCGGCTTCAATTCGTATGTTACCCAATTTTCCTGCTTTTGGATGCATCCTGCTGCTCGCAAACGTTTTGAAATTGTTGCTTGAGTCTTCAAACTTGTTTGGCTGACCTGGGCGATATTTGTCTTCCGTGTCAAAATCACCACTTCTGTATTTTTGTTAAACTTTAACGCTTAAAAACTATAAAATTTACAACTGTGATTTTGAATATTTAAAGTTACACCGAAAAATGCTAAATTAAGTGATTCTCACAGAACAGAAACAAATCACATGTTTGAAATCCTGTGGTTTTCTGTACATCATCTAAGTTTAAATTGTTTTAATATTGTTAAAACCTCAAAACTCATTTTAAAAAATGTGTTTAGCTTTTTGTTTTGGAAGTCTTAAAAATGTCCATAATAAAATTGTTTTATAAACTTCTTCCCGAACGAAACATTTTCTTGTATTAAAACTTGGGATGGAATTTTTTTCTTTTACTTAAAAAAAGCACGTTATAAAACACGCTAGACACCTCATTTCAGACAGAAATGTACCTGCTGTTGATTTAAACAACAACAAGAGCCAACTCTTAAGATAGATTTCTTATTAATAATAAAGAAAAACACACATTTAAACCAAAATTAAGACTCAAATCAAAATAAAAAACCGGTTACCTTAATTTATTAAACCAACAGAAGAAGAAAACAACAAAAACAATGCAACAACAACAACATTTTAAAATTTAAATATAAAAAATAAACGAGCAATGAGCAACAACATACATATGAAGCTGTCGCCTTAAATATCAAGTTGCCAACATTTAGGTAAAGGAGTTTAGTTGTTGTCTTAACATCAGCAGCAGCAACAGCAACAATACTCACACAATGCTTTAATTGTTGTTGCTGCAACGAAGTGTAGTTACACTCGTATTGACAAAAAAAAGCTGATTCAGTATTTAACAATAACAACGAAAGAAACGAAACGAATGAAACCTTTTTGCATGTTTACGAGTGTGCATGCATGTGTTTTCGCATGACTCGTACTCGTCGTATACACAGATATGATGTGTTTTTGTTGTTGTTAAATACAAGAAGACATTTTTCTGTGGTTACTGTTTGTTATTGTTGTCTTTTTTTAAACCTTGTCAAACTAAAGAAGAAGAAGAAAAAGAACACACACAAACATACACAATTATGCCGAACAAAATGAAGAAAACAAAAGCCACGAACAACAACATCCCAGCAAAAGAATAACAGCAATAAAATACCGGTTTTTAAATATTATTATTTGTTTGGGTGTGTGTTTGTTACAAACTCGTATTTTAATATTAAAAAAAATAAAATAAATTATAATAATGAGTAAAAAACAAGAATAGCCAAGTAAAAAAAATACAATATTTCCTGTTTTTGTTTTTCTTTTTATTCTCTACTTTGGTCGATTTTTTTTTACAAAAATCAAATTAAAACAATACAATACATTTCTCATACTTGTCTGAACATAATTATAATTAACTGCTATTTATTTTTTCTTTCTTTTGTTGTTGTTAGTGCTGCTGTTTTTGTGTACACACACATATTTTCTTTAGAAAATTGAGAAAACAAATCCATGTAATGAAATCAATACAATATTTTTTGGTATTTGTTTTTACTTCGTACATACTCGTATAAAATTACTGTGCAGCGTTGTCGTATCAAATTTGTTTTTCATGTTAAGTATGTATGGGTGTGTGTACCAGTGTTGTCAAGGTGGTCAACTTTAGCACAGTGTGGCTTATTGCAAGAATAAATTTGATATTTCTGTGAATAATTTTCCTTCTACCTACCAACTTTCTAAGATTTAACCATATAATTTATAAGTTTTTTATACAGATTGTCATTAATTTTCAAGTGCGTACCTACCATTTCTACATTTGATTTGACTTTTCTCATCGAAAAGTAAATATTAGTTGCTTAAAAACACTTTTTTGGAATTGTTTTAATTTAAATATTTAGGTACTTACATTTAATTTAAGAATCCCTTCTTGTACTCTAGCTAATTTTATTTAACGAATTTCCGTTTATTCTTTGTTTTTTATTTTATTTTTTCAACTTTGAAGTGGTTTATGTTTAATTTTATTGTATACCTACTTGCAGCTAAATGAAATGTTCCATTTAAAGATTCTCATGATTTGGGTTTTTTTCCTTAGCTCTGTCTGATTGCCATATTAAGTTCCATATTATAGTATATGTGTACATTTTGCTGTTCTTATTCCCCTTTTGTCTTGGTTTTGAAGTAATTTTTGTTTTAAATTTTGTCGGTTTGTGTTATATTTTTTATTTTTTGATTTCCTTTTCGGTTTATTTGTTAAACCATAAAACTCCATAAAAATTCATTTTATTGTCTTAAGAACCCTTTTTTTAAATGTTTTCGTATTTTTTTTAGTTTTAATGTCCGTATCTGTCTGTGTGTCATTATAATTATGTTTATTGTACTTAAGCCAATTTTAAATGAAATTTATGCATATTTGTATTAAATGGAAGATTTTATTTAAATAACAAACTTGATATCGAGATTTAAACATTTCTCTTGAAATGCCAACATCTTACAATATGGTAAAATATTAATAGGTATAATTAAATTTTTTGTCGTATTGGATTTTTTTTACGAATTTTTGAAATTACAAAATTTTTAAATTTTTTTCGCCAAAAATGTTTGAATATCTTCAGATTAAAAATGAGCTTGATCGGTGATCACTCTTATTTCTGACCAAAAATTGATTTCTATATGAAAATTTCATTGAGAGAAGAGCTCGATCGGTGATCACTCTTATTTCTGACCAAAAATTGATTTCTATATGAAAATCTCAAAAATCTTAAATAAGCGTTTCATTGAGAGAAGAGCTCGATCAGTGATCACTCATATTTCTGACCAAAAATCGATTTATATATAAAAAATCTCCAAAAATTGCAGATCGCGTATTACTTTGTATATAAAAGTTTAATAGAGAAAAGAAGCTCGATCAGTGATCACTCATATATCTGATCAAAAAACTATTTTTATATGAAAATCACAAAAAATCTTGGATCCTTTTTATAGAGAAAAGGATCTCAATCGGTGATCACTCTTATTTCTGACCAAAAATTGATTTTTACATGAAAATCTCAAAAAATCTTAGATCTTAGAAAACAAGCTCTATAAGTGATCACTCATATTTCTGACCAATAATCAATTTTTATATGAAAATCACAAAAAATCTTGGTTCCTCTATATTTTTGAAAAAAACCCGTTTAATAGAGAAAATGAGCTCGATCGGTGATCACTCATATTTTTGATCAAAAATTGATTTTTATAAAAAAATCTTAGATCTCCTATATCTTTGTATATAAAAGTTTAATAGAGAAAAGAATCTCGATCGTTGATCACTCATATTTCTGACAAAAAATCCATTTTTATATGAAAATATCAAAAAATCTTATATCTTAGAAGAGAAGATCGATCGGTGATCACTCATATTTCTGATCAAAAATAGATTTTTATAAAAAATTATCTAAAAATCTTGGATCCTCTATATTTTTGTAAATAACCGTTTAATAGAGAAAAGAAGCTCGATCGGTGATCACTCATATTTCTGACTAAAAATCGATTTTTATATGAAAATCTAAAAAAATCTTAGATCGCCTAATATTTGTAAATAAAAGATTAATAGAGAAAAAAACTCATATTTCAGACCAAAAATCGATATAATCTCTAAAAAGTTTGGATCCTCTATATTTCTCTAAATAACCGTTTAATTTAGAAAAGGAGCTCGATCGGTAATCACTCATATTTTTTGTAAATAACCATTTAATAAAGAAAAGAAGTTCAATCAGTGATTACTCATATTTCGGAACACAAATTTTATCTTCTTTATTTTTGCAAATAATACAGAAAATAAGCTCGATCAGTGATCACTCATATTTCAGACCACAAATCGATTTCTATATGAACATTTGTATTTTACAAAATCAAAGCAGTAATTCTATGATTTTTTAACATCTTCACACTTATTTATTGTTATTTATCTCTTTAGTTAAGGCTTGTTAAACGTTCTTTGTTTTCTTGATGCTTAAAGTTAGTTTTTAGAAATAACAATACAAATTTATAGAAAAGCAACAAAACACATGATACCAGAACTATTGTATAACATTATTATTGTCTCTCAGACAATGTCCACGCATTTACACAGACACAGTCTGAACAAAAAATGATGTTGTAATCCAGCTTGTCAAAAGATTTTTTTCAATTTAATTTTTTGGTTTCGGTTTAAAACTGCGTTGGTTGTTCTAGTAGTTGTTGTTTAACCAAAAAAAAATACCAGCCAACCAACCAGCCAGCCATTTAGTACATAGGAAACGATTCAATAATTGTAAGCGGTTTATACAATACAAAAAAAGCTTATTTCCTCTACTTGTTGTTACTTTTCTATTTTAACTTGGTACTTTAACACATTTAAACAGTTCTTTCGTTTGTATCCAAATAAAGAAATAAGCAAGTAATAATATTGTTTATAAAACATTTTTGGTTTTTTATAAAACCACAACCTATGCAATTCTAATTTTAAATAAGTTGTCCACCTAGGAAAATAATGTTAAAAAGTTGCAATCATATTGATGTTTTGAAATAAACTAAATATAGATTTTAATCATAGAGAAAAATCAATACATTTTTAATAAAACAAGAAAATAAATTGAGGGAATATAAAATTGCAGTTTAATCTTACATCACTGGAATAAGTAAAAAGATAGCATTCGATATCGCATATTTGGCATCACTGCTCACGTTGTTTAATGCAAATAGAGGGCAGTGATGCCAGACATATTGACAATCATTGCATTATTTTATTTGTTAACCCTTTGACGTATGGCACATCGGTGTTGAATATGTATTTTTTTCCAAATAGCGAGTTATTTTGAGTTGTTTTGTTTGTGCGTGAAAGGGTTAAAGGAAAAAGGTTCCGGATTGCTGAATTTTAACTGTTTAATGTCCTCTAGAATCCGAAATATTTTTAAGAGGAAATTATGAGGCTTAAAACTAATAAATTCGAATTGGTATTACAAAACATTTTGGTGGGATTTGTTAGCTTAAAGTGTTAGCTTTCAGTGGACCTAGAAATTTTACAGAGAAAAAGCATTTTAGACATTTTAAACAATCTTGAAGTTTACTTTCTTTTGCATAAAGCAGTGCACTGCAGTGGTCGGTACTCATAGCCACCAGGGACCAAATGCGTTCTAATATTCAAAATTTAAAAAAACGTTTAAATTTGCTAATCTTATATTTTCTAAAGTAATACAGATACAAAAAACTTAATAATGCATCTTACTGCATTTAAAAAGAGCAGAGGTGTTTGGTACTTTTTCGAAATTTGAACCCTTTAGAAGAGAAAACGTATTTTGGTACTTTTTTGCCACCCTATATATCTTTTAACCCAATTTGCAAAGTAATTAAATTTAGATTGTATTCTTTACTTATCAAAAAATACCAATTATGAATTTGGTACTTTTTGGAAATTCAAAACCTTAAGGGATAACAATTGCGTTTATTTTCGGTACTTTTTTCATAAAATATCGTTTTTCTATTAATTAACATAGAGCTCCCACCACGATACTGAAATTTATTTTAATAAAATTTTACCACCGGAAGTGGGACAAAAAAAGTACCAAATGGAAAAATACATTTTATTTGAAATTATTAAGCTAATTTTGATAAAATTTGTAACATTGTTTCCTGGATTCATACAAAAATTAACTAACAGAGTGTTATTTGGAACTCGAGCGCCAAGATAAACAGTTTGGTACTTTTTTTTCAAATTTCAAACTTTTATTCTAATTTTACTTTTTTAATATTTTAACTTATCGACAATAAAGTAGCTGATATGTATCTGAGTGAGGTTAGAGTTAGGAATAGGGGATAAGAGTTAGGTACCAATATGTGAGAACTGAACTAATGGTACTTTTTGAATTTTCTTTAATAATGGACCCGGAAATTAAGCGTATTTGGTTCTGAGTGAATAAGAATCCAAGGGGGAGACTTTATGGTACTTTTTTTATTCTAATGGTACTTTTTGTTATTTCTTTACCAGTGAAACTAGAAATAAAGCTTATATGGATGCGACTGAGTGGGTATCCATTAGTGGGAAGGAGCCTTATGGTACTTTTTCTTTATTCTAATGGTACTTTTTAAATTTTCCTTAAAAATGGAACTACAGACATGAAATTAAGCATATATGGTCCTAAATATAAATTCAAGTGGCTATTATTAAAGTTTTTTTGGGATTTGTTAGGTCAGGAGTCTACTTTCATTATACCCTTCACTATGAGTGGCATTTGCTACCCCGTTTGGCTCGTTATAGATAGCGAAGTCGATATAGCCATGTCCGCCTGTCCGTCTGTATGTTGAAATCAAAATCGAGAAAATCGGCCCACAAATGGCTGAGATATAAGGAAAAAACCAGGACAACCTCGATTTTTGACCTACTATATCTGGATTACTAAGTGATTAATATGGATATCTAATGATAGATATTTCAAAGTCCATTCAACGATGTATGTATATAAATAAGGCTTTTGTAATTTGGATCTACAATGGGTCAAAATCGGGAAAAAAATTTTAAACCGATTTTTTTTTTAAATAAAATTTTTTTTCATAATTTTTTTTTCAATGAATTTAAAAAAAAATTAAAAAATAAATTTTGAAAAAACTTTTTTAAAAAATTAAAAAAAAAATTTAAAACAAAAATTCAAATTTTTAACCCGAATTTTTTTTTACCAAAAAATTTTTTTGTCATAACTTTTTTTTCAATAAATTTTGAAAAAACTTTTTTAAAAAATTAAAAAAAATTTTAAAACAAAAATTAAAATTTTTAACCCTAATTGTTTTTTACCAAAAAAATTTTTTGTCAATAAATTTAAAAAAAAATTCTAAAATTAAAAAATAAATTTTGAAAAAAACTTTTTTAAAAAATTAAACAAAAATTTAAATTTTTAACCCGAATTGTTTTTTACCAAAAAAATTTTTTGACAAAAATTTTTTTTCAATAAATTTAAAAAAAATTCTAAAATTAAAAAATAAATTTTGAAAAAACTTTTTTAAAATAAATTAAAAAAAAATTTCGAAAATTAAAAATAAAAAAAAAATTTAAAACAGAAATTTAAATTTTGTTTACCAAAAAATATTTAAAAATTTAATTTTAAAGTATAATTTGGTGAAGGGTTTATAAGATTCGGCACAGACGAATATGGCTCTCTTGTTTTACTCTTAAATTCTAATAATAAAGGTACGTTCACATTGTTGAAATATTTGAAGAAATACCGATATTTCTCTTATCATACAACAAATAGTTATACTTAAATAAACAAGCAATCTTCAGTTTATAAAATATCACAATATTGGCTCATTATTATATTGTTGAATGCTGCTTACTCTTATTGGTTACATACTTTGTTTTTCTTCAAATATTTCAACAATGTGAACGTACCATTTTTGAATTATTTTTTTGTTACTAACACAACGTTGAACTTAAATCATCTTATAAAAATACTTCAATATCTGGTTATTTAAAGCAAGTTGTTTGACTAGTTGGTAGATTTGTTAAATGTTCTTAGATATCAAAAAGCAAAAAAAAAACTTTAATTGTAGCGAAGTGGTTGGTGCATACCACCAGCGGCCAAAAGAAAACAGGTTGTCTAAAGTGTTTTGATTTAATTTTTTTTTCTCAACTAGGTACTACTACATTTTCTTCTTCTGCAGCGACAAAGTGACTTTTTATTATTTTTTTTAAACCAGAATTTTTTAGAAAGAAACTTTAAAAGCTTCTCACATACATGAAAATCTAGTTCAGACTAGTTATTTTACATAATTTGTTATTTGTGTTTTTTTTTTTAACAAACAAAGCAAATAATAAGAAAAAAAGAAGTATTGAAGTAGTTATAAAGTTAAGAATGAGTTTTTAGTTTTCATTACAAAAGTAGTGGGTAGTTTATCTGAAATGAAATCATGTTGCATGTACGAGTAGGTACCACCTGCTGCACAAAACTTTATGTTAAAATGAACATAAAACTTTTTATATAAAAAATAATTATTTATTATATAATAAAATTAAACAAAACATATAATATGATTTTGATTTTTGAAAAGGTTAACACATACATAATTGGATTTTTAGGATTTATTGAATTTTTTTTTTTGGTTTTGTGAAATAAACTGCTTATTTTCTGAATAGTTATAATTGACCCCTATTTCAAAACAATAATAAGACATTTTAATTTATTTGGGTATTGTTTTCAATTTTTGGTTTATTGTTTGGTTGATGAGCCAACACCCACATAATAAATTTACTACAAAACCAACCAAAACTTGGTTGGGGAAAAACTAAATCCTCACTTAAAAAAAACGCCCACAGCTACCGGTTAAATTGAATAAAGTATTTAATGAGTTTTCAATTGTAAAATTTGCTCGTAAATCACACAATGACATGTTTTATTGGCTTAAAAGTATTTTTTTCTGTTGTTTGGTTTTCCAAATGTTTCTTTTTCGTTATTCCAAAACACTTAAAATGACACAGAGAGAGTGAGAGCTAAAAATATGTCACAAAGTGGGACATTTTGTATGCGAGTAAATTTAATAAACCGTTAAGCCAGCACTTCCGTTGTATATTTTTTGTGCAAAATCAATTCATTTAACTTAAGTATTCATAAATATTAAAATGAAATGAAATGCATTTCATATTGATGATATTTTTAATTACAAAAAGAATAATAATAATAAATTAAAATCAAATAAAACATTATTATTATGGTGTTTATGGCATTTTATTGTAATAAAATATTATCATGATGAGGAACAAATTAAAATTAAAGGTAATATTTAATAACAATAAAACCGATTTTCTCAATCTCAATTTATATTGTATAAATGTGTCAAAATAAAAGCTAAAAATTTGAAAAATCCCGCATTTTTAAGTCATACACCCAATATTTTCATAAAAAAGTACTGTTATACAAAATTAATTTTACACAAAAAAGAGTTATACACAAAATTTTCTATAGAAAATACTGTTCAACAAAAAAAATTCTATAGAGAAAAGTTTTATACAAAAAATGTCTATAGAAAAAAGTGTTATACAAAAAATTTCTTTAGAAACAAGTGTTATACAAAGAAATTAAATTGAAACCAGTGTTATAAAAACAAATTTCCATAGAAAAAAGTGTTATACAAAAAAATTTCTTCAGAAAAAGTGTTATACACAAAATTTTCTACAGAAAAAACAGTTTTACATGAAAAATTTCTATAGAAAAAAGTGTTATACAAAAAAATTTCTTTAGAAACGACTGTTATACAAAGAATTTCAATAAAAACCAGTGTTATAAAAACAAAATTCTTCAGAAAAAAGTGTTATACACAAAATTGTCTTTAGAAAATATTGTTTTGCATAAAAAGGACTATAAAAAAAACTGTTATACAAAAAATTTCTTTAGAAAAAGTGTTATACAAACAAATTTCTATAGAAAAAACTGTTATACAAAGAATTTCAATAGAAACCAGTGTTATACACATAAATTTCTTTAGAAAAAAGAGTTATACACAAAATTTTCGATCGAAAATCGTATTATACATAAAATTTCTTTTCAAATACTATCGTAACCACTGTTTATGACTGCTCCTTATTATTTAATATTCAGATCTCTTCCTTTTCGTATCTATTCCTTTTCTTAAATCTTTTCCTATATTTAATATTTTAATAAAATTCTTGTTAAACTCATTAATTTGCCTTCAATTATAACATTTAATTAAAATTACTGGCAAATAAACCTCAATTAATTTAAAAAAATAAATTAACAACAAAGCCCCCACAACAAGTTGGTCAAAAGGTCTACATATAACGTTTTAATCATGAGAAGCATTGAAGCACATGCAAATAAACTATAATATTCCTATATAAATTTAAATCCTTCCTTGTTCTTTCCAACGCCAGTCTGACAGTGAGGTTATTTTTTAAACAAGGGTTCGCATAAAATGCGTAAGTAAAAACTTTTTTTTATATGTATGTAGATCAACAACATACAAATTGGATTTTATTATGCCTGGGAAGCCATAAAAATGCAAGAAGGAATACAGAACAACAACAAAAAAAAAAACAAATACAACATCATTGAGAAAAACAAATAAACAAGTTCGTTCGTTCAATTCAATTCATTTAAAATGAACTTGATTGTTTATTTTTGTTTTCATTAAAATTTATACAGCAACACCAACAGCAACAACAAGGAAAATGTATCATCAATGTATTAAGAAGAAGAAAAAAAAGGATGGAGGAGAGTAACTTAAAATACACATGCGAGTAGTAAAATAATAATAACAATAACACACGATGGCAATCGTCACTATCATACGCACATGCAATGCATATGTTCTGCATATGCATGCATTCATACATACATCCACACATGCATAATTAATGCCAACGTGATGATGTTGCCATTGTTTTGAGTTGAGTTGTTTGGCTGTTTTTATCAGTGATGTCAACTATTTTAAGTGCTAAAAATTAAGATCCTTTATTAAAAGAACGATAATATTTGTAAAATAAATTGAAAACTAAATTTTCTGCTGATTTGATTGCAGCCAACTTATTTTATAGAAGTTTTAAGACCTATTATGACATTAAATATAAAACTGAATATATTTTGTGTAGATAATTGAGAAAAAGTACTCACAAATGCTGCAAATGTATCATTTGCTCTGACGTCAAACGACCACTTTGCCTTAATAATTGGTAAAAGCATAATATAAAACATTGCAATTTGAACAAAATTTAATTCAAAAGAAAATTGCACTGATTGACAAAACTGCGACTTTTGAGTTATTGAAAAGCACTAAATATAGCGCGTAAATCGCTAAATTGTCTGGTTTGTACGTCAATTTCCTTCTGTGTTTATATTTTTACTTCATCCATTTCAATTTCATCTCAACAACAAGGAATTAACAAAGAAAAAAACAATTTTAATTTGGAATGAAATAAAATTTAAAATTATACACAGGGAAATTGAATTAAAAGAAAGTTGTTAATAAAAAAAAGATGAGTCAAGAGCAGCTTTGCCAATTTAACGATTTTCAATAACCCAAAAGTCGCACTTTTTTCCTTGAAGTGGCTATGATGCCTAACAGAGTGCAGGTTTCAAATATTTAAAAAGTTTTCTGGAATAAATTTACATTTAATTCACTAAATGAAATTTTAATTAAGTGTTACATTATGTTTATTTGAATATTTTCTAAAAAAAAATATAAAAATTTCCATTTAACTAAAAAATATTTCTAATTTTTTTAGAGCAATCATGTGTTTATCTATAATTGTCATTTTTGCCCTGATAAATTCCATGTAAATAATTTAACAATATTTTTTTTCAATTGTTATGCTTATATTATTGTAATATGAGTAAATTTGTATGATGTTATATGAGGGCTGCATAAAAAGGGTATCCATTCGAATAATTATTCGAATAATTTAAAAGTTATCATTTTCGAATAACAAATAATTCGAATAATTTTATGTAGAATAATAGAATAAGAAGAATGAACATAAATGTAAAAATATATTTTAGTTTTTTAGTCAAAATAAGACTGACAGATTTTGGAATGGATTTCGAAATATAAATTAAGGATTAAGATTTCGTAATGCAAAAATAGAATGGCGAAATATTGGCAGAATTGCAATTATGTATTAAAAACCGAATGTATAATGCTATTAAAGGTGGCTTTAGACTATACGACTAACTTGACGAAGAGAAAACTCTAATCTTTTCATTATTTAAAAAAAATATATTATTCGAAAACGTTCAAATCTCATTTTAGTTGAATAAAAGTAAACCCGAATAATTTGTATACCCTAGAGTGAAAGTGTCTTTTAGAGCGTGAGCAGTTGGTAGTAGAAAAAAACACAACTTGAATAAATATTTGTTTGCGTAGCTGATGCGTAGAGTTTTTTTTCTTGCTCATATTTTAAATTGATTAAACAAATGCATTTTCATTGTTGTCTTTATGTTAGCATGATAACGTTTATTATTATGATGGTTATTGTCATTATTTGTATATTACTTGGGTAAATGTTGATAAAATTAATAATAAACAATTTTATAAATAAGGTAGATATCAAATTAATAAAAAAAAAATAATGCAGCTATTTTTTTATAAAAGTAAAAATAACAGAATTATTTCCCTCTAGCTTTTAAGGTAAACATAATTTTTAATGTTTAAAATCAATTTAATCAATTTAAAGTTGTTTATAATTATTTTTTAAATCAATTAACTTTAGCAGTTCTTTAATGCTTTTGCTAAGAATATCAGTAATGGATGTATTCTACAGCTTTTTCTAGTTGAATTTAAAGCCTTTTCTTTAAATTTAAGTATTTAAAACATTAGGCAGCACTGTATATGCACATTATAAAATAACAAACTTGGCATCACTAGAGAAATTTGTAAACAGAGAGTAGCTGTCAAAGAGAAAAAATTGTTGCCATAGTTATTGTTTTTGAAGCTTTTAAGCAATTTTTACATTTTTTTTATTAAGAAATCATATTTTTATAATGGTAAACATTAAATTATTAAAAAATCGCTCAGTTTGTTTACAATCAAAATATAAGAATTATCAGAATTTTAAAATGTTTACTGCCTGTTCTTCTAAACGAACATTTTCTTTCGTATTTTATATTGAAAACAACAAAAAAAATTAAATTTATTAGCATGATAAGAAACAGGCAGTTATAATTATTTTTCAATTATGCCGTTTAGATCAGATATATTGGGTGTAAAATGCGAGATTTTTTTCAAATTTGTAGCTTTTTTTTTGAAACATTTGTACAACATAAATGTATCCAAAGTATTGTCCATTGTTAGCTATGACCTTTTCCCATCTTTCTGGCAACATATGGAAACCAAGCCAAAAGAATTGCTTATCTTTTCAGTTCAAGAACGAATAAAGCCAATTTCGGAATAAAAAAATATGCAAAAATAACTTCTAATGTTTAAAACATAAACAATTTTGGAGTTTTTATAATTATTTTTTAATTATGCCCTTTAAATTAAATTACTTTAGTAGTTTTTAAATGCTCTTTAAATTTTTTTTTAATTATATGTTTAAAATAACTTTGGGTCTATTCTACAGCTTTTTCTAGGTGAATTTACCAACAGCAAATTAACAAACTGCACAAAATGTACAGCAAAATAACAAACTTGGCATCACTAAATGTGTTTGTAAACTGAGAGCAACTGTTAAAGAGAAAAAAGGTTGCCATATCTACAAACTTCTCTAAATGTTGCTGTTTTTTAAAGTTTTATCTAATTTATAAAATAGAAGCATATTTTACAATGAAATTGTATAGTTTTTTATAAAATACCAATGTTTTATTAAATTTCCGAATTTTTTTTTTATAATTTTTATAAAAATTAAATTGTTTTACATAAATATTTAATATTTTCTTTATATTTCTTTGCAGGTATGTACTTTAAAACTATATGACAAAATTAAAAAGGTAAAATTTGTTTAAGTTAAATATAATAGTATTAATGTTAATTATATTTCCAACAACATACATTTTTAATACAAACATAATTAAGTTGAAACATATTAAGGGCCTTGCCACCGGAAGTTATGTGCACATAAATGCTTTAAAATATTTAATAATAAAGTCAGCCTGCATTTTATGAACATACTATATGCAAATTAAAAATAATAATACAGCTAGTAAAACTGTACTTTTTTAAGAGATTACATAAAAAAGGGGTAACGGGTACAAACAATGCAATTTTTGGCACAAGAGTTTTAACATCCTTAATTCAAAAAACTGTGAAGCATATACTCATACACATGTTCAAAATCTAGCTCCCCCTACTACCCATGTTAACAAAAAATAAAAATAAAAAACTATATGCATATTTAAATAAGCTGTAAGTAAATGGGCTAAAATAACAAACATCTTAACGTGATTGTTAACTACTGCTAACTGCAACAAACATGTACGAGTAGTTTTTGAAAAAAAAACAAAAACTTTTTTCTGAGTAGTTATTTGCAAAACTTAAATAAAAAAAAAAAACAACACAAAAATTAAGGTAAACAACATACAACTTGCCGCGCTCTATGTTGCAGGTATGTATGTTTTCGTTGTTGGTGTTGTAGCATGTGCCAGAAAAAAAAGGTTAAAATACTTTAAATAGAACGTGGGCGCCAAAGCCTAGAGATCTAGTACAAAATAAATATTTTAGTTTATTACAACAGTGTTTTATTTAGTAGTGATGGCACAAAAGGATCCGGTTAATGGTTTTATCCAAAAAAGCCAAATAAGGTGGATATAGAGGCGAATTAAGGCAATTTTTTTTTCAAGAATATCAGTTTTAAATCGATTGAATAATTCACAAACTCCTAACTGAATGAAATATTATTTAATATTATTCTATTTCGCTGCAGAAAAAAGCAAAAAAATTCAAACTCGTGTTTGCTTTTCTTTATTGGAATATTGATTACTTACGTCAAACAGATTATGCTAATAAAAAACGTGAATATTTTTTTAAAGTTTATTTTTAATTAATTGCTATTTTAGCCAAATGAATGAAAATTGGACTCTAGCTTGAGCTTTAAACGTCTTAATAGAGCAAGCAAAGTAATAAAACATGTTAATTCCTACATAAAAATACTTTGAAACAAGAATTATTTTCAAAGCAACATTAGTGGTATTCGGCATGCGATGAGTTTTTGAGGGAAAAATCTAGTAAATGGAATTTTTTAGGATTTTTGCACCTTTCTTTTGCAAATCAACAAACCACTCAAAAATATGTTAAAATCTTAACAAATAATTACTTTACTTTGTTTATTTTCCTATTTTATTTCAATTACGCCATATTGAAAGAGAGAGATAGAGCCAAACTCAATAAATATTGCAAAAAAACTAAATATGGCAACATCTTAACGAATATCTGTTTGTCTTTCTCTATTATTTCAACTACGCCATATTGAAAAAGAGAGTCAAAGTTTGCAGAAAAAAAAACTACTAAAATTTGTAAACACCTTAACAAATAACTGTTTTTCTTTGTTTATTTTCTTGTTTTCTTTCACTTTCTCTATTATTTTAATGACGCCATATTGAAAGAGAGAGAGAGAGATAGAGGCAAACTCAATAAACATTGCTACAAAAGCTAAATATGGCAACATCTTATCGAATAACTGTTTGCCTTTCTCTATTATTTCAACGACGCCATATTGGAAAAGAGAGTCAAAGTATGCAGATCAAAAAACCGGTAAAATTTGTGAACATCTTTAAAAATAATTGTTTTTCTTTGTTTATTTTCTTGTTTTCTTTCACTTTCTTTATTATTTTAATGACGCCATATTGGAAAAGAGAGAGAGAGACAGAGACCAACTTTATAATCACTCAATAAACATTGCAACAAAACTATTATTTCAACTTCGCCGTATTAAAAAGAGAGCGAAATAATTGTTTTTATTTGTTTATTTTCTTGTTTTCTTTCATTTTCTTTATTATTTTAATAACGCCATATTGAAAAAGAGAGAGATAGAGGCCAACTCTATATAGCAAAAAAATTAAATACGGCAACATTTTTACAAATAATTATTTTTTTTTTGTTTATTTACCTATTTTCAATTACTTTTTTCTCCATTTTAATAACGCCATATTGAAAAGAGAGGCAAACTCAATAAACATTGCAAAAAATGTTACATTTTATAGTGTTGCCAAGGCATAATCCAGTGAATTTGGTTTGTTTTATTCAAAAAATGGGAATTTTGCAAAATGCACTCTTCTCTAAAGCTTTCTGAATGCCCCTATTTATTTGTTTTTAGTCTAGCCCTCTTAAACACACACTTCTCATGTCAAAAATAAGTCTAGTTCCTTTCCATTTAAATTTTATTTTATTTAAAATTCTATGGCCATCATGTCGTATGCAAATTTCTAGCGTATACAAACATAACAAATACTTCAATTTAAAAATAAATATTTTATGTTAAGAAAAAAAAAACAAATCAGCTAACACCCAGCCGAGTCAATATTAGACACAGAGCGAGAGCCAACGGAGACAGACAAACAATAAAATTAAGACAACAATGTTGGTGGTGGTGGTGTCACAAAAGCTATTAAAAACACTTGAGTAAAGCTGTCAACGCATTCTAATGCCTCTGGCCAAACAGTGGGGAGTTTGACAGGCATGCAAAAATGTGGTTACACAAACTGTCACGTCATTTTGACACATGAAACTAAACGGTACCCTAGCAATAATACAGGCAGGGGATTTATTAGTCAATATGTTTTTGAATTAACTCTGGTTCTCGGGATAAAAACACATAATTTAGCATAACTCAAGAATGATTAACAAAAATATGAAACAAATCTAATTCAGATAATTTGAATTAGATTGTTTTTTAATCTGCTCAATATTTTGAAGATAATCAGAAAGTTTTGGCAAAAACAAATTTAAATTTTTTTTTTTTAATTTATTTTATTAAAATCGAGGGAAATTATTTGATTTAATTCACAATTAAGTGATGATATTTTATTAAATGTTGCCTTTTTTTATTACAATGCATTTTAATACTTTCTTTACATCCTTGTAGTTTATATTGTGCAACCCTGTATTCACAATAGACAAACAAATTCTCTATAGGTATATTGTCAAATACATATGTATTTATTTTAAGAAAAACTTTAAAAATAACTTTTCTTTAACATAATTTACAAATACAATATTTTTATTCTTTACTTGCTCACACGGAAAAGAAAACATAGAAAATAAAATTGATATGGCGATGGCAAAAAGAAATGAAGTCTCAAACGAAGCGTGCCTTCTACATGTAGTCGACACCATTCACAATTATACACAAAAACACACACCCAACACTACTTCTCGGCTACTCAACTCAAGTAAAACTACAAAAGAAATGAAAAAGAAACGAAAGATAGAAAAACCGAAACACCAACAGATATACAACAGACTGACTGACAAAAAAATATAAAGAATTGATGCAAAAGTTCAATGAACTTTTATGTATAAAATTATATTATTATTTATTTTTTTTTTCACTTCATATTTATTTTTCAAATCATTAAAAAACACAAGAAGAAGCAGCTGAAGATGGGAAAGACAACAACAACAGCTACAAATAAATTAAATAAAAAGAAGAAAAAAAAATAGAAACTTTATGTTGGAAAAATCTCTAATGAAATATGTATTAATGTATGTACACAGCAAAGAAATTATAAAAAAAATATATAAACAAAATATGATTAACAACATACACACAATAATAATGACAAATAACAAGCAATAACAACAACAACATCAAATCATATTTGAAACTACTCATCAACAAGATGGCCACATTCATTATAAATCTCACAACAACAACACTACTATCAGCAGCATTATTGTGAATAGTTATAGAGCAGTGATGTTCAAAAATAAGAATGAAGATGTATTGGTGAGAGAGCTACCCAGCAAACATAATGTCAAACACTTAAAATAAGAACAAAATAAAGAATGTTTAGATTTAGAATTTTTGCCAGATATAACCAATTTATTAAATTAATGTAATTTAAATTTTAAGGAAATAAAAGAATACACATTATACGGCCGAAATTCTCTAATTTTTTTTATTTATTTCTGACTTTGTTGTTTTGTGTTCAATTGTAATTGAAACGCGTGTGTTTGCTTTGCTTCGCCCAAAAACCAACCAACAACAATGCTTAATGAATTTCTGAAAAAATGAGACATTTGTTACGCTCTTTTAAAGAGAATAAGAATATGTGTGTTGTTACTCAGCGCGAAAGCACAATGAAATGAACATCATTGTTATAGAGTCTCGTGATTTATTTGATATAGAAAATAAAAGAAAATATATAATTGTAGCTTGATTTGGTTTTTTATTTTCTATTCAACACGCAGACTTCTTGTGATTCTTTTAGATTTTCTTTTATAATGTTTGTTTGTTTTTCTAGTTTGTAGCTAGGCCATCTTTAATTATTTTTTCACATTGTGTTAAATTTTACACCAAAAAATTGGCGGGATTTTTTTGTATAATCAGTTTCTTTGCTTTATCTCATTTTGGCGGGATTTAAATGTGGTATTAAATTAATAAATTAAGAAATATGGTATTGAGTTGGCAGATATTAATCATGTTAACACTTTGGGGGCTATTTGAATTAGTGTTAAGTTAGAGACTAAAACAAATTATAGAACTTTTTGAATATAAGCTAAAATACTCTTGAAAATCGTTATTGTCAGCGGTGACAATTTAGTGTTTTTTTCAAGCTATATACATATATAACAAATAATTTTCAAGGATGGTAATGCCCCGCCAGTTCTTGCAGTTTGTCAAGTCACCCTTTTGGGGATATTTACTTTGGGATTTTAAAAAAGAAGGAATCGCTTCATGCCACCCCTTAAGTGGGTGGCAGACAGAGAGCTTTACGCTCTCACTAATTTGTTTATTTAAAGAAAGATTATTTTTTTCGAATAAAAAACAAATTTGTTAAATGTTTTCGCTACAATTGAAATTGAGCCAAAAAATGTATAAAAAACAATTTACATATTTTGCTTTAATTTTAGGCAAAAATAATATTTTGACAAATGAATAAAATTAAACGGATTAGTAAAGAAAAAACCACAACAAACAGCTGTTCTTGTCAGTTTTAATAACGTAAATCTATGATTTAAATAAAAAAAAACAATATATAAAATATTTTTTTGGAAAATCAACATCTACAATACCATAAAAATTATAAATAAGGAAGTATTTATTTATTTAACTTTATGTTTTCATTATTATTTATATAGAAACTAAACTAAATTAAACAATAAACCAAACTAAATTTGTTTAAAAATATCATTAAACTAAAAGGTTATACAAAATGCAGTTGACATACAAACTTTGTATATAAACCAGTTTAAACCGCTAAAAACACAATACTGTTGTTGACTACAGTTGACGTTTGTTGTTTTTTTTTTGCTTTGTTTTGTTTACAAATCAACCCAACAATACAATCTTAAATAGCAACACTGCAATAATATGTGTGTTGTTGTTGGTTGGTTGGTGTGTTTGTTCAGTGCAGTTATGGTGTTTTAATATACACTGAACATACTGTTACATACATATAATTAATAAATTACATGTTTGGTATTTTTGTTATTGTATTTATTTACAAAATAATTGCATTTTAACAAAAATAAAAAAAAGTTTTAAACCGAAAAAAAACTGGCGCATTAAGCAAATTGCATTGTGAGAAAAACTACAAAGAAAATATTTCTTTTAAAGTTTATTGTATACATTGTAAAAAAAATAATTACCAAAACTGGGTCTTTAGTTTTACAACAAATTTGAACTGGCTTTTGGAAATACAGAAATTTCTATTTTTTTACTGATTTTGTTTTATAAATTTATAATACAAATTTTATTTTATGAATTTTTATTTTTGATCTCAAAATTTAACAAATTTTGTTTTAGTTTTACTTTAAATTAGAAATGGTTTTTCTTAATATAAAAATTAATTTGTTGAATACAACAATTTTAACTAAATTTTTTACAAATTTATAATAAAAATTAAGAATAAATGAGGCTATCAGCGCAAAAGTGGTGTAAACCCAAACTATTTACTTAGGGGTATTGGTAACTTACACCACTTATGCTGTATTACTTTATATTATACTCAGCTCCATCCACTTTATATTGATAAATGGTAATGTAAAGAACAGAAATCAACAAAAATTGTGGGTTACACCACTTTTGCACTAATTTTATTTTTATTCTTAATCTTAAATTTTCTTAATTAAAAAAAATATTTTTTGTTTATTAATTGGTGTAAATTTTTAGAAAATTATTTTTATATTTATTAATATAAAAACTTTCTTTATAATTTTCTTCATTTGGTTATATATTGTACATATTTCCCTCTTTTCTTTATCTTCTTTGCATTTACTGCGTTTTTATACGTTAATTTCCTTCTTCTCTGTGTTTTTTTTCTTTTTATTTCTGTTTCTCCTTAAGATTTTTATATGTCATTGACACTCACTCTATAAATTTCCATGTTAATTTTATTTTTACAGCTTTTTATTATGTTTATTTGTATTTTTATTTCTTCGACTTATTTGTTTTATTTTCTTAATAGTTTTTAAACTTTAAACACTAACTTTAGTGCTGACTAATGCCCTCTTTCTTTATTTTTTTTTTGCACATTTTAGCTTCTTTTATTTATTTTTCTTAGCTTTTGAGTTTCTCTTTTGTAGTTTTTTTTTTGTTTAACAGAAATTTGCATTTATCTTTTTTCATTTCTTGACTTGGTTAATTTGTATGTTGTTAAAGCCGCCAATAATGTTTAAGCACGTAATTTGTAGTTTTCAAAAGTTGTGGTGTTTGTGTTTGTTGTTCACCAAAAATGTAAAAAAAAAATAAAATAAATAAAAATCGCTAAACAAACTCACACTGCAAAACAGTTTAGATTTTTGGCGCGTTTTTGTTTGTAAATGATTTGTTATTGTTTTGTAGTCAAGATTTTTACAAATGGCGCTTTTTTTATACTCATTTTCTCTTGTTAAATATAAAAATAAACACTGACGCACAAACACATACATATACATGTCAAAATACATGAACAGTTGCTTAAATTAGTACTAAACCTTGCTCCTTACTCCATGTAAATTCTAATTAACTTTTAAGTTTGTAGTATTTGTAAACAATAAAGTCTAAAATCTAATGAATAATGTTAGGCTTTACATTATTAAAGCTCTCCTTTGTTGAACAAATTTATATTTATTTTATATATTGTATAGTTAAATATAATCTGTTTTAATATAATAAAAAAAAATTAATTTATACATGCCAAGATGTGCTAATCAAGTTGACCTTTTGTGACAATTTTTTTGTGTGTTTTGTTAGAAAAAATATATAAAAAAGCACAAAATGTTTAAGTTGATAACAATAGCAAAATATATTAAATTTAGCAACAAAAATAAATAAAAATTGCAAATGTGGCAGTAGATAAAATACAATTTTTTTGAACTTTATACCCCATAGAATTCTGTGTTTTTTTTAAGTACTAATAAATAGTATATCTACAAACCACAGTGCGGGAATTTCAATAAAAAAATGGAAATAAATCCAAACACTTTTAACGGGAGCGGGGTCACAAGCACACAAATTGGGGTTCATCGGTTATATGCCAAATTTAATTATGTTTTTGTATAGTTACGAGAAATTAAAATTTCTTCCTTGATTGCTTTAATCAGCTGTCAAAACAAACGTAGTTATCAGATTTAAAAGCTTTTAAAGGATTCCTAGATTTAAATTTTACAATTTCATTATTTTAATTTATTTAATTACTGCGATTTAAACAAAAATCCATTTAAATTATTATGAATATAACTCAAATTTAATGTAATTACAAAAAAAAAACATTTCAAGTTTCAATTGAAAATAATTTATTTAACTAAAAATAAAAATCCAGCTGGGTTTTGGTATTGTTGCTGAATTTTTGGTTGGCGAAATACATGGCAACAACAAAAGCTTAATTTAATTTATTGTATTATTAATGGAAACTATTCTCTATATTTTAAATTTTATTTATTTGTGCTATTGTTGTAATTTTATTTAACATTTAATAGAGCAATGACAATTGCTCGTCGTTCGTATGTATTTTGAAATATGTACATACAAAATTGCAGCTCTGTATACATAAAAAAAAAACAACAACAACAATAATGTCATTGATGCGCTCTCTGTTGTTAACTATTGCTTGCATTGTTGTTACTTTTGCTGCTGCTGCTGATGCATATTTGATATTTTGTGTGTCCGTCTGTCGCACGGTTTATCATGTCAGTTCATTTAGTTTGTCTGCTATTTTGTTGTAGTTGTTTGCAGTAGCTTTAAGTTGAGTGATTTATTTCGTATGTTTTTGTTGTTGTTGTTGTTTGTGGTTGAATGAATAACAACTACTGCAGCAGGAACAACGACGACAACAACATACATTCATATATGTATGCTGGTTGGTATACAAAAATTATTTTCAATTGAATTCATTCGTTTTTATTAAAATCAAGTGTCGTTGATGAATTTGAATTGATGTTGTTGTTGATGATGATAATAATAGCAACAACAACAACTACAACAGCATCAATAATAATAATAAAAGAAAACTCCCAACTAAATTTAACGAAATACATTCACTCACAATTAGACAGAATTACAGTTAAAGAGATACAGAAATATGTAGTGAAAATGAGAGAGGGAGAGGGTAAAGGCATAAAATAATAATAATAATAATATTTTTCTTTAAAGGAAAATTATTTTTACAGGATATGGCAAAAGGAAAAAGATTAATTAAATTGTTTTTAAACATTTAAAAAACAAATTTAATAAATATTTGTTATACTTATTGTCGGTATTAATTTTTTTTATAAATTTATGTTTAAAATGAAATTGCTATATTTTAATCTGTTTTTTTTTTGCATGTGTCACATGCCATTTTCTATAATACATGACATTTTAAATCTTAAGCTACAGAAAAACTAAAATTGCTAACAAAATTATAACATTTTCATAACTTCTAAATTATTTATTTTTTTTGTAGCTCTTTTTCTTTGTTTTTAATTTTGCTAAATCATGTAAACGAAATGCCAATAATTTTCTAACCCCAAAAATAAAACAAAACCAAGAAAAACACCTTGGCAATTGTTCAATATTTTGGCATCACAAAACACGAAACAAAATAAATTGAAATAAAAAAAGAAAAACAGTTTTTGTATAAATAAATAAAATAATCATAAAAAACAAAGATCTCTTAAACTACACAAAACAAACAAGAAGAAAACAAAATTATACAATGATATTGGCCAAAAAATAAATGTCGCCAACAACATATGCAACGTAATACATAGTAAGAAAATTTGAAAATTCACCAAAAAAAAAAAAAAACTAAAAAAGAAAAAGAGCAAAAGTTCAAAGAAATGAAAAAAAAATAAACAGACATTTAATGAAAAAGTCTAACAAAACAGACGCCAAACACGCAAAAATAATCTGCTATTTTTATGATGACTTTTTTGTGTATAGTATGTATTTTCCTTCAAAATGCATACACATTTGTATATTTATACTTTGACAAGTTTAGAAGAAAATATTTTGTCAAAATCTGAAAAATTTTAAGGTGTTGTATATTTTGGTTATTAGAAATTTGTTAGATTTAAGGGAAATAATTAATGGTTTTGTGTGATTTTTGGGATTTGTCATATTCTTAAAAAGAATTCGAGGTATTTTTGAGAAAAATATAGCTTGAAATCAGAAGAAATGATTTTATAGATTATACAACTTTATTATTGTTATATTTATATATAAAGTTTGAATGTTTTTGTAAAATTAGAGTCAAAAATTTATAATTTATACTGGTTGTGACAATTTTTAAGTTTAATTTCCCATCCCTGGTATTAGTGGGGCTTATTGTACAAATATGGCCACACTGGATAGAGAGAGAGCAGAGAACTTCAGTGGTGCCAACTGCTGGTGAAGACTTTGACTTTAATTTGCCATCCCTGGTACAAATGGGGCTCATTGTACAAATATGGCCACACTGGAGATAGAGAGCAGAGAACATCAACGATGCCAACTCCTGGTGAAGCCAGACTTGATGTTTTTTTTATACTATATTATTTAAGTAATTTTTAAATCAAAAATTCAAATTGTACGAACAAAAAAACATCAAATCCTAATAACTCCGACAACCCTAACGCTTACTTGTTCTAACAAAAAAATATTTGATATTTTTAGCAAAAACAAATTTCTAAACGACGCAAAGGCGCCCAATTATAGCAGAACACGTAAATCGTTTTTACATTTGGATAGATTCAAAAAATTCATATGCATACATTCAAATATATGTATGTACGTCTATTTGACAGTAGTTGCAGTTGTATTATGATATTATTAAGGATAATTTTTTGTGTGTGTATCTACTATATTTTCTATTTCATCTTGTAAATTTGTTTACAAAAAAAAAAACATTGTGTAAACGAAAACAACAAAAATTTTGAAAAATATTGCAAAGAACATTTCGTCATATATTAAAAATAAATCAAGGAAAAAGTTATGAAATTCTATGAGCTGAGCAAAGATAAATATGATAAATAGACAAAATTATTAATGTTCTTCTAAAAGCAAATAAATTTTGAGAAAATCTCAAGAACAAAAACTATTTTGGGTTAAATTAAGAAATTCAAGTTAGTGAGATTAATGATATAAAGATTTTGGCAATATATAAAGATATTTTATTTATTAGTTATTATTTATAAAAATTGTTACATATATTGTATTTTTTTTAAAGCGCTTTTTGTTTTAAACTAGTTGGCTATATACAATGTTGCCATATGTACAAAATTCCTTAAATAGGCAGCGATGCCAACCATTTAGTTGCGACATATCTACAAAAGCCCTTTAATAATTTACAAAATTTAGTTTATAAATATAAGAAATTTAAAATACTTAACCATAACTTTCTTTCCAGTTGTATTTTTACTATATAATTTATTTCAAATCAAGTAAACACTGTGTTTAAACATTATTAAATATTCCCATAGTTTTTTTAAATTTTTCTTAATTATTTTTTTTCTTTATGTTTTTATCTCTTCTAAATCTATGAATATTTAAAAACCCAAACAAAACAAATACATTTTGCCATAAATTTCATTTATGACAATTTTAAATACAATTGTTCACTCACAACACCAATAACAAACAAAAATAAACAAAAAGTCATTAAAATAAATTTGCAATTTGTTGGTTTTATCGTTATTTTTTCCACAAAGCAAAAAAACATACAATTTTACAAAAAATAAAAAAAATGAAATTCAAAAAAAACTATACTAAAGAAAATTAAATGTGTGAAATATCAAATAAATCATTAAGGGGTGGCAAAATACAGAACAAAAACAATAAAAACGGAATTTTATTTTAAATGATAAAAATAAAGAAAAAAATAATAACCTACACCAATATAATATATATGGAGGAATATTTGTTATTGTTGGTGGTATGATTAATCAACAAAGCTAAAAATATTTTACATATTTTTCCGCTTGATTTTGAAAAATTGTCTGTAGTTGGGATATAAATCAATTTATTTGTTTGTGTTTAAACATATTTTGTTTAAAATAAACAACAATTATATAATAATTTAAAGGAATTTAATAAAAAAGATTTAAAAAATATAAAAAATCATTATGGCCGTAAATTGTTTACATTTGCTGCAAACAAAGCTGCCGGTTTAAAGATAAGATTGGCAACTCAATGTTACCCAATGTCTTAAAGAAAATGTAGGCAGAATTACGGACACAATTTTTTTGTATGTTCTAGGATGTGGTGAAAACGTGTGAATGTTCATGTGTATAGTTTTATTTGTAATTTTTAAAAAATTTGCGTCTTTTTGTGTGTAAATGAATAAGAACATAACATTGACAAATATTGTCCACACGGACAAGAAATTGTTCGCTGCGTGAACAAATGTATGTGATTTTAAAAAACGCCAGTTATTTGTTAATAAATATTATGTTTAAAAATAACTAAATATAATTTTAAGTATTTCTTTATAAATAAATATTTTAAAACCGAATTTTATTGACTAATTTGTTTCATTTCCTCTTTCTTTGCAGGTACGTTATATTTAAACACACACACAATTTCTCTCTACTCAGGATGTGTAACCAAATAGAGAATATTTATTGTCTGGCAATTGCTTAAAAGCAGAAATATTTATTACGGTTTTATTTAGTGGTTTTTTTAATAAATATTTCAAAATTCCCCCCAAAAAAATGGATTTATTTATTACACAACTTTAAAGGCAATTTTAATGACAATTGCAGCAGCAGCAACAACCACCATGACAGCTACTGCAAACTACGGCAATGCAACAACAGCATATTTAATAAACAAATAATACCTAGCAACAACAAATAACAAAAAAATATATTGTAATAAAAAAATGCAATTCCACATTTAATAAAAACAACAATAACAAATTATTACAAATGAGAAAACCTAAAAAAAATCACACACATTACGTTTTTTCGAAAAAATGAAATGATTGAAACAAAAACACAATAAAATAAATGAAAAAAAAAATATTGTATAACAAATTGTTTATGTCTGAAAATAATAATGGAAAGGAAATATAATATTGGAAAACGTATTGAATTTAAAACGTTAAATATAAATTTGATAATAAACAAATATTGAAAAGAAAACAAATACAAAAATTATTGCAGCCACAGCAGAAAAATAAACTGTATTTTACAAATTTCAAGAAGTTTTGTGATGTAAGTTTAAAAAAAAATATGGAAAAAAAACAAAATCAATTGAGCAGTTTTTATACTTTTTATAAACAACTCTGTATGTTATTTTTGTACAAATGAAATCAACACTGTAATGTTTACAACTCTGCAAATGGCGATGCCAACTATGCAAAAAATGTGGTAAACAAATTTTCCTTGAAATCTAAGACAATTTTATTTTTTGATTATCTCCGAAACTATTAAGCAGATTAAGGAAATTATATTAGTGCAACTTGATAGTATTTTGAATTAAAATTAATTGATATTTACTTTAACTAAATCGTACAAATTGTGATGCTAAAATTATTTCTATAAATACTGTATTCTTAGAGGAATGAAGTCAATAAATACGTTTGTAGTTCTAAGTAATTAAGATAGCGAATTAATTCGTGCTGAATACTTTAATGGAATTGTTAAGAGAATATATTTAATTGGATTTTAAAAACTTAATTACGAATTAATTCTATCGAATCTTTGACTGATAAATCTTTAATACTTTTTCTGAATTCTATAGAAAATTTCTTTCTCAAATGCTCAAAATACCTTTTTCTTCTTTTTCCCTGTTTAATATTTATTATAAATAACTTCTTAAACAACCTTAGTAAATAGTATTCATGCTGAAAAATATTACATTACACTCCTTAAACGTATAATTGCTTCATTAAATATTCATTTTTATGGAATTTTTCTTACACCCCAAAAATAAAACTTTTTGTCAAGAATTTTAAATGAGCCAGAGATTAGCAATTTTGTTTTATTATTCAATTCTTTTGTATACGCTTTAGTTTTATTATTATTTTAAGTGTTTATAATCATTAAAATTGTTATTTACCAGTACTTATTCGTATTCTTAACATTTTCTGTTTTGTTTTCAAAACTTTTGTGACATTTTACCGAAAAGTTTTTTTTTTTTAAAAAATAATGATAGTTTAAATAAAGAAGCTCAGCTGCTTTTAAAAGCTAAATTTTTAAAATTTACTTTGAACTTAAAACTAAAGGAGATTATCGTATAAAAAATAACTTAAAATGTTTTTGTTTTTAGATTTATGCATATTTCAAACATTTAATGAGAATACTTTTAAAAGCAAACATTTTATAAATTGATTTTTTTGTTTAAAGAGCATACATTTTATTGTTTAAAAATGTATTATTTTTAAGAACCTATTCATTTTGGCTGTAATATCGTTAAAAACTGATCAAGGGAAGATATATTTTGAAAGTTTATAGTTATACATACACTATGTCTATATTTTTGTCAAGACAACAAATTTTGAGATATAGTTTCCAATTATTATTATTATTGCTTCGTTATGACAAAATTGTTAGTGCTTTTGCTCAGACAACTTTGTCTTGACAACAAATATTATTAATTGTTATGATAATTATTTGTCAAGTATAGACAGGAGGTAAATAACGCAAATTTGTTTAGTGATTTGCGTTTTTTTGCATCTGTACGGTTAGTATCACTGTCAACATGTCAATTTGCTAAACATCGTTTGACGTAAAGCAATGTTGCCATACAGGCGTTTACAAACGTATTATTTAGTATTTTGGTTTAAAGAAAACCGTTTATATCTGGGCATTTATGATCCGATTTCAATGATTATTGTAACTGAGACAATCACAATAAATGTCGAATAGAATTGCGTGTTTTTCTATACGCTATATTCCCAGGGATCTGGGATCGAATATGATGGCTCCGGAAAACCTATGCAATATTTGTTTGGGTCAAAATTTGTAACTGAATTTTGAACCGGTTATCGTATCTCGAATAGGTTGAAATTTTGTATTATAAATTGTATAATTATATAACTTGATTTAATTTAAAGTTTATTTTCATATTTTTAAGAAGATTTTTTATTATTTATTTTTTCTAAATTAAGTAAAGTTATGTGTTAACTAATATTTAAACTGACAGTTTTCATACAAACAAATTTTTAAAAGACAGTATAACTAACTATTAGTGAACGCATAACCAGTCTTCGTGTGAATGGGGGTTACTATATTTTAAATTTGCTTTAAAATGGGAAATTATTTTTTTAATCATTCCTTTTAAACAATAAATTTGCAACAAATTTATTAAACATTTAACATTTCTAATTTTAATTTTAATAAATTCCACCTTAAAATGCAACCATGCTGATTTAAGAGTAACCACACAGCGTAATAACTAAACGAGTTCAATCATGCAATTAACCTTTAATCGAACTAAATTTGTAAATTGCTAAATAATCATTAATTATGCAAGCTATTGTTGCTTGTATTTTTATTTATAACATTTTGTAATTAAATATAAATAAATTATGTTTTACATTTTATTAATTATAAAAAAAAAAATATTTTTTTGCTACTGCACACATTACTGACTGACTGTCATTTAACTTTTGTGGGTTGTGATTTATCATATAGTATTTTCCAACATCTGTCAGTTTTGGTTACATGTTATTTTACAAAATTTTTGCTGATTTTCTTATTTATAATTAATTTTTTTTTTTCAACATTGTTAACATTTGTATGAAAGACTTGATGAGAAGAAATTTTGCAACATTTTGTATTGTATTATATTGTGTTGTAAAGTTTTTATTTAGACTTTTCCTTTGATCTGTGAATTTTGCAATTTACTATATATTGTATAAGTAAGAATGTGTGTGAATGTATGTTTGTGGGCCTCAAATAGGTTTCAGTTGAAATTTTTCCCCTTTGTTGAACTAAAGCGATTTTTGTTATTTTATTATTACTTTGCAAATCGTGTTATTAATTCATGTTACATCTGCCGTTTAGATTATTGTCTACAACTTTGTCGTTTTCTGTTTGGTTTGTTATAATTAATTTATGCATCAAACGCAAATTGAACAAAAAAATGGGCTTAAATATGTTGCAACTGCACGTACAATTTATGTGTTGGCAATTTGTAATTATTTTTTTGCAATAATTTATAAATAAGTTATTAAAAAACCCTGACTATAAGACAAAAATAGCTAGCAAGGAAAAACATACTAATTTTCAATTCTTAATATTATAACTTTGAAGCTAATTACAAAGTTTTTATTAAGCAAATTTATTTTGTTTAAAACATGAACAATTTTGATTAAATGACACAAGTTAAAGAAATGTCATGAGTTTGCACTGAAATTTCATGTGTTTATAGTATTCTGACAGTTTTTGAAACCCCCTGTCTACAACGTTGTTCTAGCAAGGACATAACATCGATCAGAGTAGTCCATACGAGACAAATCCATGTGTGCACAAGTAATGGTTCGCTGAGTGAACAAATTGATGGCTCGTCAAGACCATGAGTATCAGCTCTTTTAACTTCAAAACTCCAGTTCATAATCATATTTTATTTTATCAAAATGTTCATTCTAATAAGTTACACATTTCATTATGATTAAAGGGTTAAAACTACTAACTATTATTAACACTATAACTAACAAATATTAATTTACCATGTTATTATAAAATACTTTTATTTAAACCAAATTATAATAACATTTTGTTCTGTTTTTACCATTTAATTTCTATTTAAAAAATAATTTAAATTTTTGGTAACCACAACCAAAAACTAAATGAAAAACAAACTTCAACACAAGTTATAATGAAACGTAACAGACAACAAACAACTGGTAACTATCAACGGACCAGAAAATAATTTGGCAAACAAACTATTTTACCACATTTTATTGGTTTTTCGGTTTATATCAAACAAATGTTTGAAAGGAAAAACCAAAATTGAAAAAAATTTAAAGCAAATACCAATAAAAAGGAATTTGTTGCAAATAAATCAAAATTATCTAAATTGATAGATTTTATGTCTGCAAATAATTAGTAAAAATATTTAAAGAAAAAATATGTTACTTAAATGAATTTGTTTAAAAAATAACAAAATATAAACAAATTTATTTTAGTTTATTAAAAATGTTCTTTGTTTTGTTGTGTTATATTTAAAAATCTTAAATGCCAGTCTTTCTTAAAGAGTTGCTACTGTTACAAACGATATGGCAACCACTTGACATTTGTTGTGTTTGTAAACAATTACGTTTGACGTAAAGCAGTGATGCCAAATAAGCGTTTTCGTACGCTAAACTTGAATTATATTTCAGTGATGCAATATCAATTTAATTATGAACTGATCGTATTTTTTTCTATAGAGATTCCATACAGATGACATAAAAATACATTTGAAAATCTATTCTCTATGGATATCAAAGTTAATACTGGTTTTCCTTAATTTCTTTCTTATTCAATTTTATATTTTTAACAAATTTAAGTAAAATTGCTATAAAATTTAATTAATTAACATAAATGTACAAAACATTTGTTCAGTCGGTTGGTGGGGTTAATTTTTGAGGTTTTATATGTTTGTTTTTCTGGTTAACTCAGTTTTTTTTTTCTCCAGTCAGTAACGTTTCTTTTTTTGTGCTGCGTATATTTGAGTTCTTCATGTGGTTTGAATTATTTTCCAATTCATATGCATGTTCTGTATATTAAACATAATGTACGAGGGAAAATGTTAAATCATATAAACGTGAACATAATTAACATAATTGGAACGTGCTGGGTTTTTTGTTTGTTTGTTTGTTCCTATAATGTAGGCGTGGTTTTGTGGTTTTAAATGAACATATATACACAAATGAAATTTCTTTTTATAATATTAATAACTATATAAATAAAAAATATATGGATATAGTAAAAAATAAACAAACATTGTCGACAACTGTCACTAAATAATAAATTATCCTTATACGGACTCCTCTCTTACTCCCTCTCTCTCTCTCTCTATTTGTGTGTTGGTACAATTTGCATACATTCAATCATTGTACATATAAAGCAATCAATAATAAATTAAGTTAAGGGTAGGGAAATGAAATTTTAATAAATTACAGAATATTTTAATGAATTATTTATGTGAATGTATGAAAAATAATCGTATTAAAATTTAAATATTTAATTCAAAAACACATTTAAAATTTTAATTAAAAATTCAAACAAACACACAAAAAATATTCGTATAAAAGTACAGAGAAAGAGAGAAAATTTCATTTAAAAGGAAATACTACCTGACGTATGAGTTATTTTTAATTATTTATACTCAACAAACAATAAATATTAATCATACGTCTGCATCAATAGGATCACGAATGCAAAAGTTTTGAAACCTTTGTCCAGGTAACCAAATCAATCAATGAATAGTTTTACATTTTGAAGTTCATAGAGAACTGCGTAGAGGATACAAAACTATGGAGTCTATAGAAATATACGTCAGATTTTTGTGACTGCGTTAATGTTGCATAACATTAATACTTTGCAATAAAATATGAGCGGAATCGTCTACAAAATTTAAATTTAAGGAAATACTACCATGACGTATGAGTTATTTGTAATTATTTATATTTATCAAGCAATTAATATTAATCATAAGTCTTCATTTATAGGAACAATTACTCAGTAGTTTTGAAATCAGTCAATCAATCAAAGAATAGTTATTAGTTTTATTTTCATATAGAACTGTCCATATTAAATGCTTCAAAGCTATGAAACTATTCGAATATATTTTGAATTGTTGTTGAATTTTGTGTTTCTTTCGTTAGGTACTGTGCGTTTTTTATTTATTTATACATTAAAACCTTTGCCTGAGGAATTTATTGATCCAAAAATCAATACTAATTAAATTAACTGACATACAAAAATATTACAGAAAACCATTGGAATGAGCAGAGTTTTTTTCACACTGATAAGAAGTATTTTATGAAAATAATTAAGCTTCCCGAATTGACCTTTAGTTTTTTTTATTTAATAGTGTCTTAAATAATAATAATTGTTTAATAACAGTAAGGCTTTCGAAGAAGCATATTTGGCATCACTGCTTTACTTCAAACGTATTTTTTTATGTAAATAATTGACAGTGATGCCTCATATTTTTCCTAATCAAATGTAAAAAGCGTCAGTGATGTACAAATTTGCTGCATTTACGAATGTTCGCATTCTCTCAGTCCTGCTTCTTTCCGGAACCAATTTTAGCATTCTTCTAATATTAACTATTACGACTATTATCTATAACCTTCTTCTAAGGATTTTTCAGTTCATTTATTATTCCTTTTTTTAAATTTCAAACTAATAACTTAGCTTACAAATCGTTTGCCATTACAATAAACTACAATACCCAGTTTTGCACTCATTTCATTTTTATTTATTTTTTTCAAGTGAAAACTTTATTCCCAGAAATAACATTTAAATATGGCTGCTGCTGCTGCAGCTTCTGCTGCCAGCCATCATGTTCTATGTACCGACGTAAATGTGAAGGACATTCATTGCACTTTGCTGTTGAATACGTAAATATATACTTAAGAGCATTTACTATACAGAGTATAGAGCAGCAGCAATGCCAACAGTATTCATAAAAGATAAAGTTGTTCTTATGTATTTGTTCCAGCGAAAAATAAATAAAAAGAGAAAAATCATTGAAAAATATTGTTAAGTAAAAATTTTCTGAAAATCAACAAACGTTATTGTTAATTTTTTAATTATTGCCTACATAATAACATATTTATTATATTTTCGTTTTAACCACGCATATTTCACTATTGACGTTTTAATTTTTCATTAAAAATTTGAAATGACATTTTGGATATTTTAATTTAGTTTTTTTTCCAGTTCCGATTCAAATATAACGAAAATATATGAAAAGTGTCAAATTTAGTATTAAATAATAAAAGTCTAGCGTTTAAAATTGTATATTTGGCATCACTGCTTTATGTCAAACGTTTGCTAATGCAGTGATGCCATCCATACATTTTTGTAACCAATGTAACATTTTAGCATTAGTGACGCACAAATCTACACGAATTATCATAATTAAATACAACTAGTTAAAATTGAGTGTTTACCAGCTTCTAAAAGAGTAAATTTGTTTAAATTTAACATTTGTAGTTAAATATTTAGTTTCTTTTAATGATTCACATACATGCTATGTAAAGGGAATCGCTTACTTGGCTACAACTGAATCGGTTACTCGAATAATTGATATTAGTTTTGGAAAATTTTTATATTTTCTTGTAATTTTAAAAAAATACAGTAAATGTAGGCTAAAAATAATGGAAATCAAAGCGGTTACTTGTCGAAAATTTAATCGGTTACTCGAGTAATTGATATTAGTTCATACAAATGGTTAAATTTTCAGCTAATTTGAAATAAAAATATTTATTCTAGACAATACATAAAGGAAACCAAAGAGGTTACTTTTCGAAAATTTAATCGGTTACTCGAGTAATTGATATTAGTTCATGAAAATGGTTAAATTTTCAGCTAATTTGAAATAAAAACAATAATTCTAGACAAAAAATAATGGAAACCAAAGTGGTTACTCAATTATAATTAAGCAGTTATCTTGTAAATCTTTATCTTTTTACAAAAAACTTTTTAATTTTTTATACTAAAATATTTATTAGATTTTTACATCTAAAAGAAATTTGAATAAAATCGGTTACTTGTGAAAAATAAAATCGATTAATTTAAAAATTTTTTTTTTAAATAAATAACATAATTGTAATCAAAATGTTAATCGGTTACTTTTCATAAATAAAATCTATTACTCTAGTAATCGGTATTAGTTCATAATTTTTTTATACATTTTTTAGCAAATTTAAAATAAATATCATAATTGTGGGCAAAAAGTTATTTAAAACAAAGCGGTTACTCATTTGTAATTAATCGATTACGGAATAAGTATGTAATTACTATTTTCGAAATTTTTTTTTTAAATTCTTAAATTTTTGTCAATTTTACATGAAAATAATGTAAAATATATCGGTAACTTGCCAATAATTAAATCGGTTACCCGAGTAATCAGATACTTTTTTCCAGAAAAATTTTTCTGAAAATTTTAATTAAATGTAAATCGCTGACTTGCCTAGAATGTAATCGGTTACAAAAATGTAATCGGTTTATTCTAAAATATGAATAAAATCGGTTACTTGTCAAAAATAATATCGAGTAATCGGTATTAGTTCATATTTTTTTTTTAATTTTTAGCAAATTAAAATTAAATATCATAATTGTAGGCTAAAAGTTATGTAAAATAAAGCGGTTACTCATTTGTAATTAATCGATTACCCTATATGTAATTATTTTTGAAATTTTTTCCCAAATTCTTCAATTTGTGTCCTAGTGAAAGCATTGCATAATTACACGAAAAAAAATGAAATAAATCGGTTACTTGGCAATAATTTAATTGGTTACCTAAGTAAACAGGTACCTTTTCCAGTAAACTTTTTCTGCAAATTGTAATTAAATGTAAATCGTTTTTAATAATCATTTACTTGCCAAAAATGTAATTGGTTACTCGAGTAATCTCATTTGTAATTAATCGGTTACTCTATAAATACATAATTATTTGCGACTTAATTTATTTTAATAACTTAAAAAATGTTCAATATGTTTTTATTTTAATAATGAATTTTTAAAAAATGTGTCTTCCAATAAAATAAGTATTTTTTTGTAATCAACTCTTATAAAAGAATTTAATTAACTACTCAAAATATATTCTTCTATAACTGCGTATTTTTATAAAAAATTCCATTATCCCTAAAATCATAATGTAATATGCCTCAATACCTTTTATATAATGGAATTTTTGTTACAAAAAAAATCCATCTTTTGCAGATACATACATATATTATTGTCGTAATAAAAGCATAGCTTTTTTCCCAAATACCTTTTATGCACTTTAGAGAGTTTTCAACTCATCTAATCATCGTCATAGTCAATATCATTATGGGGCTCTAACTAATGTACAACACTTACTTACAATGCAGAATTTAAAAATAAGAAATTCTCTAAAAATTTTTAGAAAATTTCAATACAAAATGGCGACAAAATGCTTTCATTTTCCGTTTCTACGACCTCATTTCTAAATAAAAAAAAAAAATGAAAACAATTTAACACACATACAAATACGCACTTGCACACCAATATACACCAATACTACTACTACTAACACTACAACAACATTAAAATAACAAATTGAGAATACGAATTTTTATATCCAGTTAGATTAACCAACACACACACTTACAAAACACACACATACACAAGTAAATATTATCTTGTAGACAATAAAATTTTATCCAATATGTGTTTGTATGTATTTGTAGCAGCCACATACACACAAAATGATAATGGCAGGATATAAAAAAGAAATGGTTGATTTTAATTTATATTCTATATTTTTTCTCTGAGTTTTTGCTCTAGCAGTCACAAAAAAACCATAGATTTGTTGTATATAATATAAAATATATTATTTTTTTTTGCTATTGTTGTTATTTATATAATACATACATTCTTGTTATATGTACATAGAAAATATTTAATGGAATTTGTTATTGAGAGCACAATCAAACCAAAATAAACCTGGGCAAAGTATATAAAGAGAGCCAGTGAGCGAGCTATAACTTAATGTTTTATGTAGTAGGTATTTAGGCGCCTGCGCTTTAGCTGCAATCTATTGAGTTCCTTTTCACAGGGTTTGCACTTCACTCGAGGCCCATTGTTTGTATGATGTTGTAGTTGTGACGAGCCTTTTTACTTCAATTATGAAATCTCTGTGAGTGGGTGTTGAAAAGATTTCAAACAAACACCTTCTAATATATATACAATAAATGTATAACCTTTTTACCTCACCCCAACTTTCTTCCTTGTATTATTTATATAAATGTATGTGTATGTGCTTGTGTGTGTGTGTATATTGTTTGTTGTCTCTGGTTATTGTCCTGCCAAATTGAGCGCTTTTTTCTCTTTTTTTTCTGAGTATCTTTTTGCTTAAAATGCAAGATATTAATTCAGAAATATTTTTGCTGCAGCACTTCTTTAATTGAGGTCGAAAGTTTAAAATAACAATAGTTCAGCAGAGAAATAAAAAACCGTAATAAATGTAGCATTTTTAGCTTAAAATTGAATCCAGGCAGCAAACATATTACCAAAAGACAGACACACACTTGATAATAATTTAAAACCGTTTTTAAAAGGTATTCAATTATTATCAAATGGGGAAAAATAGTTTGTATTACAATTAAAATCTAATGAAAATATTTTTTTAATTTGAAAGTCTTTAGGTCCTGATTCAGAAACAATTTTAAAATTTTTGTATGAAAAAACCATCAAAAATAATTTAAAAACTGTGATTTTCATACAATAATTTGAAAATTGTTTTCTTTTCATGTTTCTAAATCAGTCACTTAATTAAATATAAATGTTAATTTTCATTTAATTTTCTTGTCTATTCATCTAATATATATAAAATAATCTAATATAATTCTCGGCTTATAACATTCTGCTTTAAGGCAAGTTAATGTTATATATTCGAATATATACACCCTCACCTAAATAGGTTACTCGAGTAATCGCACATATAAATTCCAGCAAATTTGAAAAAAAAAATCAATTAAATACAAATATTAAACCAAAATTAATTTAAAAACAAAAATAAATTTCTTACTCGTTTCTAATAATCGGTTACTTGTAAACAAATTAAATCGATTACTCGATTAGTCAGATAAATTTTGCAGAGAATTTTTAATAAAGATCTAATATAATTCTCGCCTTATAACATTCTGCTTTAAGACTAGTTAAAATTATATATTTGATTGTGCCGAATCTTATATACTCCTCATCTATATCGGTTATTCGAGTAATCGGACATATATTTTCCAGCAAATTTGAAAAAAACTCATATTTAAATACTAATATTAAATCAAAATAAATTTAAAAACAAAATAAAATTGGTTACTCGTTCCTAATAATCGGTTACTTGTAAAAAATTAGGTTACTCGATTAGTCAGATAAATTTTCCAGCTAATTTTTAATAAAAATTTTAAGTAGATGTAAATATTTGGTAAATTAAATTGGTTACTTAACTTTAAAAATCGGTTACTTGAAAATAATAAATCGATCACAAAAGTAATCGGTATTAGTTTATGAATATTGTACCATTTTTAGTAAATATGTAGGCAAAAAATTATCTGAAAATGGTTAAAATTGATAGGTTACTTGAACAAATTATAACGGTTACTCGAGTAATCGGTATTAGTTCATGAATATTTTTAGCAAACGTGAAATAAATACGATAAGTAGGCAAAAAAATATGTAAAAAATGTTAATATTGATAGGTTACTTGAAAAAATCATTACGGTTACTTGAGTAATCGATATTATTTCATGAATATTTTAACATTTTTAGCAAATGTGAGATAAATATCATAGTTGTAGGCAAAAAATTATGTAAAAAAATTTAATGTTTATAGGCTACTTTAAAAAATGATAAAGGTTACTCGAGTAATCGGTATTAGTTCAAAAATATTTTAAAATTTTTAGTAAATATGAGATGAATGTCATAAATGCAGGCAAAAAATTATGTATAAAAGATTAATAATGATAGGTTACTTGATGAAATGATAACGGTTACTCGAGTAATCGATATTAGTTCATGAATATTTTTCTATTTCTTAGTAAATGTAAAATAATTATCATAATTGCAAGCAAAAAATTATGTAAACAATGTTAATATTGATAGGATACTTGAAAAAATTATAACGGTTACTCGAATAATCGGTATTAGTTCATGAATATTTAATAATTTTTAGCAAACGTCAGATAAATTGAATTGAATTCATTATGAATGAATTCTCAAAGGAATGAATTCGAAACATTTGAATTGCAAAGGAATTAAGCCTATGAATTAATTCGTTATAAATTTTTTAACGGTTTGGTGAATTGATACTTTTGAACCTTTGATTATTTTAATAGATTTATGTTAAATATATTCTTATAAAACAAGTTTTATCTACATAATTGCATTTTTTCTTCATGTTTTTAAAACATGTCATTAGAAAAAAAACGTATTCCTTTCATTTTTCTAACTATTATTAGCAAATACTACAAAAGTAAATGACATGGCTGCCCTGTTATATTAAAGATTATTACAGAATGAACTTTTTTATTTAATCTTTTTATATTATATTGAACATAAAGTAGAAATAAAAAAAGACAAGAAAGAAACTCAACCATAAATCCTTAAATTCCTTTAACTTTGCTAAAACCTTCTGTCCCTTCTGTCACTCCGTCTCTGCCCCCCACCCCCATTCTTTGCACCAAGAGGGTGTCAATTTTCATTTATAGCTTCCCCACTATAGCACAAACATACACATGTGTTTCATCGCCACCATCATCATCATCATCATTTTCTATTACAGAATTTTCATTATGTAACTAGTAATTGAATTGGGTGAGTGTTTGGGTTATAATCCTTTTTACATAAAGCCTTACGATAGATCTCTGCCGCTTCCTCTATTTTACACAGAGTATTTGAATGAAAGTCTCTTATAATATCATTTTGTAGTGGGTTTCTTGGTTTTTTCTATGGGAGCACACACAATTGTTTGTACTTTGAATTACATTGCACTTTGATGGTATAGGAGTAATTTCCATTAAACTATAATGCTTAGGGTTTATTATAATTTATTAAAGATCATTTAAAGTTTTTGAGGTTAAAAGTTATCAAGCCTTTACGAGATGTGACAGGTTAGAAAAGCTTAAGTTTTAGTAAATTTCGACAAATTGTTTTGTAATATTTAGACACTGAGGCAAGATTTAAGCAGCAGGACATACATTGGTTAGTCCGTTTTGCATTGAAATATAACTGGGACATGGGACATGGGACTGCTGAATATAGAATACTGACTTTTTTCTTAACAATCATCACTAACATTGCCTTCAATATCTTAATTTAACTCAAATGTAATGTAGGAATATAAAATCCTTTTTATAAAGAAGAGAATTCCTTTCGGGAACTTATCAAATACCATCATTGTCTTTACATTTCTTTTGTGTTTTACACACCTCCTCCTTCTTTATTCGTCCTTCTAATCAAATACCTAAAACAATTACTAGTCCTTTGTGTGCATATTTTATTCATCTATTGTCGAACGTAAATATAGAAATTCTACAAACGCTACAATTATCCTTCCTTGATGATGAGTCACGTATTTGCCAAAGACGCTACGAAAAAAGAAAACCTAGAAAGAAACCAACCAATCATTTAACAAACTTTGTGAGACTCAATTCCAAACACAATGGCAAGAAAATTGAACAGTTTTTGCAAAAATCTGAAGACAACACTGAACTGACTGAAGCTGCTGCATCCGTTTGATGGAAAGAGAAGGAAGTCGAACGAAATTAAATAAAAAAGAAAGACAGACAGACACAATACGTGAGATAAACTAATGTCGATGTAGCACAAAACAAAACCAAATTAAAGGCAATGAAGAAGATAAAACCAAAAAAAAAAATAAAATAATTTTTCGAGTAGTAGTTAGACAATGATGAGGTTTGATGAAAAGAATCTTATTTTGTTGTGGTATTTTTTTTTTCCACACGGGGGTGAGGAGGATAGGAAGGAGGCTTAATCCTAACGAGTAAGATGAGCCTAAAAATAACCTAAAGGATAAAAAATAATAATAATAATACATACCTTAAAGGATGTGAAATTCATTAAATTTGACTATAGTTTTAAAATAACGATATATTAGAATCACTAACAAAAGTTTTAGTAAATACGCGGGTATTTTTCTTAGAGTTGTTTAATTGTTATCTCTGTTGGATCACACCATATTACGACGACCTCAGCTGGAAAATTGTAAACAAAATTGTTCTATTCTCATCGTATTGTAGAGTTGTACGTTGTATGTAACGGATTTCCTTCTTTTTATAAATTGGCATTCACTATACATTGATATCCCTTCTTTTAATAAATTGGAATTCATTACACATTGATATACTAAAGTTTTTTTAATTAATTATATTTTTTTTAGTTATTTTATCAACTGTAAACAAAATTACTCTTATATCAATACATATTTCCATCAACGTAATGGCTTCATATTTATATATAAAGTGAGTGACAATACAATGGAAACTTTTGTTTGGAAAACTATTCCAAACATATTTGAGCATTTCCATAGAAAAGTCCAACGTTACCGGAAATAAAAATGTTCATAACGAAGCAATAATATTAATAAATTGAGTCTATAGCTGATAATTTCATTATCTTGAGAACCATTTTGACGTTTATCATGGCAAAAATTGATCAGGTATTGCCATAGGCTTATAAATATTTCTATTAACAACAAATAAGGTTTTTTTACTTGCAGTTTACGTTTTTTGATAAATAAAATGGATCTAATAATCACAATTTTACATTAAAATGTGACTCGTTCGCGATCATAAGTGTATCTCGCAGAAATCAAATATAGTTAATAAATAATCTGAACAATACGAATAACACTTAAAAATAATTTTCATTTATACAAATAAAACAAGTAAGAGAGCTATATTCGGCAGTGCTTATACAAAATTTAAATATTTTTGGGAAACAAAATTAAATTTTTTTTTCGAAATTTTTTATTTTTTTAAATTTTATGGCAAAAAAATTTTAAAATTTATTTTAAATTTAAAAAAAATTTCAAATTTTTTTTTTTTAAATTTATTATTAAAAAAATTTATAACAAAAACATTTTTTCGGTGAAAAAAAATTTAGGTTACATTTTTTTCCGAATTTGACTTTTGTAGGTCCGACTTACTATAACCTTATTTATATACGGCGTTGCAAAGGTATTTGAAATATCTATCATTTGATATCCATATTGTCTATATTAATGACCAGCAATCCAGATATATATCAAAAATAGTTAAAAAATCGACCCGAACCGGGTCTATAGCGGATTCGTAATAAGTTTGTTGCAATTCAGCAAATCAGTGGACCCCGAAATATTACTAAAACATTCAGCACAATCATTTTTATTGATATTTTTCTTAAATTATTTGGTTTAACTATAAAATTAGGCACTATAATACTTATTTTAGCCATTTTCTGGGTTAAATTTCTCTCCGTGTTTTAGCAGTTTACACAAAGGTGCCACATGAAAGGAGTTATCACATTAATTAGTGAGTCAAATAATCAGTGGTCACTGAATTGCACTAAAATAATCCTCGCAATAATTTTAATTGTGATTTTCTTAAACCATTTGATTAAACTATAAGATGAATTGTTTATTAATAGCTTTTTATTTTATAATTTCTCTCAGTGTTTCAGCAATTCAGACAGGGGTCCCACATGAAAGTATAACAAAAAGGAGTTGCCACTTTAATTAGTGAGTCATTTAAAAATAAATACTCGCTTATACATACAAAAGTGCATAAATAAGCGTTTTTTTATGTAAGCATTCATATATTTATGTGTTTAATTTTTTGCTTTTTATATAAAATTCGGAATTGTATGTATAAATAGTTGTTTTTAGTTGTATTTTAACTGTATACATACACATATGTATGTTTGGATGTGTATTTAACAGTAATGCAGTTTTACTTCTGCCTAGATATTTTTGGGCTCTATATACCCAGGTTGTGCTGCAAAAACAGAACAATATACAATATCATTACACATTCCAGCAAAAATTGTACTCCCAGTTTTCCTAGTTTTTTTTATTATTCATTTCATTTTATTTTCGTATATATACATAAATATGTACATACGTTCTATTTATGACGCCAAAAAGGGAGAAACTAAAGCAACAAATGTATGTTGTTATGGTTATCGGGATGTAGCCAGCCCCCCTACACCAGTACTTACACCCGCCTGCTGCTTGGTATGAATGAACAGCAAATTTCCAGTTGTTTGCATGAATAATGCTATTCCCTCCCCATCTGACTGACATATGGACATGTGTCAGTTGTTGGTTGCCACATATTACTTCATACTCGTATTCTAGGAGTTTTTCTTCATTTAGCTGAATTGATTTTTTGCATTAAATTACTGGGCAACAAAACAGTAATTGCAGCAACAGCAGTAACTAGCAATAACAGCAGCAGCAGCAGCTAAATATGTAGCTACTACTCGTACATCATCATCATTATCATCATTGTGATGTGGGAAAAAGCGCGCATGTCTGGAAAATTTTTATGAAAATTGAGGATTTTTTTTTATTTGTACCCATATACATATGCATACATAAATTGGAATGCTCAAATATATGTACATATGTATGTATGTATGGATTTACTCAAACACACACTTTGATACATTCAGGAATATGAAAAATCTATATACATTTGTATATATTGATATTTAACTGTATAAATGTATTGTTGTTTGTATTTATAACCAGTAATTTAAATCCTATGAAATGCTATAAATTTGCCAACAAAAATTTAAAGATATTTTGTTAAAATGTTACAAATAAATTTTAAGAAAACCTATTAAAGTAGATTCCTTTTAATTTGTTGAAGTTTGCTTATTTTTTAGAATAGAATATTAAGAATTTGAGGATATTTTTATAGCGTTTAATTAAAAAAATTACAATACAATGTAAACTTCCACAAGAAAGAATACTACAACAAAATGAATATGTAGAAATATGTTATTTTGATCATTTCTTTTTTTAAACAATTAGTGTAAATCGCTAGAGTCAAGATTTGAGAAAATTTAAAAACCCAAATACATAATAAACGATTTTAAAGCTGGATTAAAGAAAAGAATTATCTGTGATACATATCCAATTAATTAATCAACAGTTTCACAAATTATAAAAAAAAATCGGGAGGAAGCAAGACATATTTAATCAGATGGCAGCGTAACGCCAGCTGATTGTTTTGGCTCTACTCATGTTTACCTTCTGAAATGTCAAAAACTTGTTTACAAAATTTTTTAAATTTGTTATGAGAGTAAAAAGATTATATTATATTTAAAAAAAGGATGTTTTGTCACCGCCAAAAAAAACTATTTCATTTTAAAAAGTTTGTTTTTGTGATTTTTTTTGACATTTTAGAAGATAAAAATGGCTGTTGTTCTTGTATGTTGTAATTGTTGTAGTTACGCTGCCACTTGGTTAATACATCTTGGGAGAAAGACCTTGTAAAACTATTCCAAGACCTTATTTAATAAGGTGTTCTCGTTAGCCCAGCTGATCACCAGCCCAACTGTCAAAATTTGTGTTTAAGTTTGATAACATTGGAAAGTGACAAAATTAAAAAAAGTGTAAAACAGATTAAAAAGTAAAAAATAATGCAAAATATGAAACATGTGTGTAAAAAATTTACGAAATACCCAAAAAAAAAAATTAGGTGAACAAATTGTTGGAAATAGGTTAACAAATCGAGGTAGTCCATAATGTAAATTGTGTGCAGGGCACCTGCAATTTATCAAAACTAAAAATAATGTTTGGAAATTAATAGTACATTTTAAAACTTTCGGTTTGTTTCGGATTAGGCCGAATACTATTTTTTTTGCCGGTTTCGATCGGACTCTAGAAATTAATGCATTAGAACAATTCAAAACATACTATTCAAAAATATATTAAGGCAGATTAAAACGGTTTTCTTTTTTAATCAATATTTTATTTATTATTTAAAATAACTTTTCACCTTCCTCTTATTTAAAACAAAATTAATAGCCTGTTCCACAATATCGAAAGAAAGATTTTGTTCGTATTCTAAGCAAAAGAAAACTGATTTTGGTTTTCTTAACTACTTTGTACGATACCTATTTTTCTTTAAGTGTTCACATTAACAAATCTTAATTAATCTATGTATGTTTAAAACTTAATTATATAGAAATTATAACATTTTTTATTTTATATTAAAAACCTTTTTAAAATGAAAACATAAGTTTTGTTTATACAAATGTATTTTATTGTAGTGTTTTTATACATATTTCTTTTTATATTTGCATTTTGTTTTTAGCTTTTTCTTTAAATGTGAATGACTTTTTAATGATGTCAAGTTTATTAGACAATGCGATTTTTTCTGTTAGTGTAGTAAGCATTGTTTTCAAAATGTAAAATTGTACAAATCATACAAATACACACAAAAATATTTAAAGCAAATATAAAGAAATAACTAATTTTCATAGAAACACACAAACACAAGAAAATGGTTTTAAATAATACAATGAATATTTGGATATAAATATTAAAAATGTTGTTTGTATTTCTTCTGAGGGATCTTTACCTTGGATTCTTTCCTCATCTATCTTTCTAAAATGTCCATTAATTAGACAAATTCTCAATTTTTTTAATGATTACCTTTTTTAATAATATTTTATAATTTATTTTTATTTTGTAACATTTTCCATTAATATTTTTAAAAAACTAATTTTATTTGCATTATCATTCGTTATTGTATCATCCAAATATTCCAATGAATATTTGATACTTCAAATTCTCGATTTTTTAATGTTTACCTTTTTTAATATTATTTTATAAAATCTACTTTTTATTTTGTAACATTTTCCATTAATATTTTCAAAATACTTATTTTATTTGCTTTATCATTCGTTATTGCATGCCCAACACAAGTAAGTTGCCCAGAAATATTCTTCTTTGAAACATTTCATACCGCAACATGTTGCTGGGCAACTCTATGAAATGTTGTGTGCATACTTTATCAACAAAACTGATAAACATGTTTACGACAACATGTTTCTAACAAATCTATATTAAAAGCAGTGTTGCCAGTGATTTTTATTTCCTAAATAAGTAGAAAATTTACTCAAAATTTTTTTAAATAAATTTACTTATTTTTAGTGTTTTATCCTTCGAGTGTTTTATCAGTTCGAGAACTAACTTCCAATTTTAGATCATTGATAACCTCAATGGAAGAAATTTTTAAAAATTTTGTGATTTTTTTGACATTTTAGAAGATAAAAATGGCTGTTGTTCTTGTATGTTGTAATTGTTGTAGTTACGCTGCCACTTGGTTAATACATCTTGGGAGGAAGACCTTGTAAAACTATTCCAAGACCTTATTTAATAAGGTGTTCTCGTTAGCCCAGCTGATCACCAGCCCAACTGTCAAAATTTGTGTTTAAGTTTGATAACATTGGAAAGTGACAAAAAAAGTGTAAAATAGATTTAAACCAGTGATTTTTATTTCCTAAATAAGTAGAAAATTTACTCAAAATTTTTTTAAATAAATTTACTTATTTTTAGTGTTTTATCCTTCGAGTGTTTTATCAGTTCGAGAACTAACTTCCAATTTTAGATTATTGATAACCTCACTGGAAATAATTTTTAAGAATTTTTAATCTTTTAAACAATTACTTCCAAATATTGAGTTTTTACAATACGTGACTCTCGATTTTTTTAAATTGAGTAAAGTCAACTTTTGGAACTTTTATATTACAAAAAAATTCTATATTTATTTTAAACAAAATATTTATGAATTCATACATACTTAGTTAATAGTTGGCAACACATTGTTTCTTTTATTTTTAAAACATTTTAAAACGTTTCACATTCAAAATACAAAATGTTTGAAATGAAAACCATTCTTAAGCCAGGTACCTGATTACTATCTATACAAACTATAAATATTATTTTCATGCTGTACATTCAGAATAAAGAACATTTTATTTTTGCCTGGGAAAACTTGCTTGTTTTGTATTTTTTGGTTGATGTTTTCGAACAACTCAGGTATACAAATGTTGCTTCTTCTTTTTTGGGATATAGTCCGTCTGTCTGTATGTCTATATGTGTGTGTATGAATTATTTCTGTTAGGTATGTGTGTAATCCTAATACCTGAGTAAATAATGCCAGAAGCAGCGCAGCAGAATGGTAGAAATAATCAACCATCAGCAGACGGTCGCATACAATTTAGGGATTTTTTTTTTCAAATAATAAAGTTTATTATTGTTTTTAAGGTTGTGTACCATTATTAGTAAATTGTATTAAAGACGAACGACAATTTGAATAGTTGTTGCTTTTTTTATTCATTATTTTTGACAAAGAATCACACTTTACGGGTTTTGTTTTATTATTCTTGTAACTGCTCGAATATTTTCGAATTTTCGTTTGTATTTAACCAAACATGAAAATTTACATATAAGTGAAGAATGAAATAATTTCATGCTTGTTTCGTTAGTTCAAAATATCTACAATTAAGGGACGAAATAGAATTACATACATGTAATTAATCATTTGTTTTTAAAAATTTATTCGTTTATGTTTAAAGAAAAATTTAAATGAATAGTTTCAAAGTGTTGGTTAAATTACAGTTTACATTAAATAATCAAATATTATTATAATATTACGAACAGAATTATATAGAAATCTATGCGAATTGACATTAAATATAAATTTTCAAATAAAACTTAATAATAATTGTAGTCTTATTATATTTTTTCAAAATTTGTACTACAAAATAACAATGTATTTCAAATAAAATTAAATAAGGAAATATTCATATTTTGATAATACTGGTTTTGGAAATATTAATAAATTTAACTATTGAATAATAGAACATTTTTTTGGATCAAATATTAATTCATCAAACAAAATCTTAAGAATTTTGTATTTATGTTTATAAATTTAACTATTGAATAATATAATATTTTTGTTGGATTAAATATTAATTAAATCCAAAAAAATCTTAAGAATTTTGTATTTTTATAGTATTTATTAATATATATTTCTATTTACTTATTAAACTAGCAGTCTGCTAGAATTTTTGTAAATATTTCTACTTTAAAAAACATTTCCAAAAAAGACTTTTATTTGGAAGATTATCCAGATAAATTGAGCGAACTTACTCGATTGTAATAAAAATCCATCAAAAGTTTCAAAAATTGTATGTCATATTACCTTACAATATAAAACTTTTTTTTTAGATATTTTTCATTTCACAGGGTATTTTTTACTAAGTAATAAAAGATCATTATTTTGTTATGAAAAATGAAAAGTGAAATGTAGCAAACAATATTAATGAATGTTACATAAAACGCGCCCCTTGATTCCAACCGAGATAAAAGTAGCAAAATAACAGGCAGCTGTTGAATTTTATATATTTTTTAACTGTTCTCTTTATTAAAGAATTTTCCTTCAACCACTTAATTTTATTGCTAATTCCTTTTTGTAACATTTTTTGGGAACAAAACATAAAGAGGGTAGTTTAAAAATAAAATATCAAAATTAAAAGAAAAAATAACAAAATTTAATAAATTTATTTAAACACTGTTCATTTGTATGCTATTTGTATTTGTAAAATAAATTTTATTTAATTTGAAACATAAAATAATAAACTTACATTATTAACTAAAATTCAAATTGTACATGTGTTTAGCATAGTAATTTTGTAGATTCTTATATAAATAAATAAAAATGGTATTAATATGTTTGTTTAAGTAAAGAATTCATTCATTGTCATAAGTGTAAAGAAAACATCCCTAAAACAGACAGGCAGAGGCACATATTCATTTCGAGCGTGGTCTAGCTGGGATGCATTTTTTTCATTTTCTGCTTGTACTCGTATTTTGCATTTAATGCGCAGCTTGTTTACATCGTGAACTCAACAACAAGCTAATACTGGAATAAAATATATTAAAAATTAAATATAAATAATTAAAAGAAAAACAAAAAAGAAATAAGATTTAATAATAATTATAAAAATATATCAAAAAAAGTATTAAACTAGCCAAGCTAGCAACAAATAGTGTTTATAAGTGATTATTTTTAAAATAAAGCCTATTTTTCATACCGTTGGATAGTGAAAAATGGCTGAAAATTAAATATTTTATCTACTCACAGTTGGATAGAGTTAAAATATTACAAAAACACAATAATAATAAATAAATATTATTTAACCATACGGTGGGATAGTGGTTAAATATAAACAAAATAAATTTAAATAAATTCAACTCAACTCAGACATAACAATTAACAATGCCCAACTGTGCATTTAACAACTGTGTTAACCCTGTACATACAAGCATAAATCCAAAACACAGCAACCCTGACAACGCAACAATAAAACGTATATTCTTGACGTAACTCTACTACGCGTTGTTGTGTTTAAGCAAAGTGAAAACAAAATTAATACCGAAAATAATCCAAAAATATTGTATTTACTTAACAAATTAAATGCTAAATGTTGAAAAAATTATGCAAAGGTAAAAATATTAAATGTTATAAGCATGTGTGTTTAAAAAATAATTGAAAAAAAATCGTGGTTATTGGTGGCAAATAAAGCAAAGTATTAACAGTGTTGACAACTAAATTAAAAATATAACTTTAAAGTGGTGATTTTTTTAGAAGATCTATTAAAAAAATTATTTAAAATTAAATTGGTTAAAATATTAAAAATGTGTGTTATTAATAGTTTTATAAAGGCAAATTTTGTAATATGAAATAAATGAAAACAAATTATATGCATTCCCAATAAACAAAAATTCTTATAAATTACTTTATGATAATGCTACAACAAAAGTATCCATTAAAAAAAAACATGTCCATAATAAATTTGTATAAGCATGTGAAATAATCCGTAGTACCTATCATGCCATAATATAAAAAACTATTTGTTTTTTTATAGCTAACTGAACGAAGAAATTTTATTTTTGAAAGATTCTTTTAAAAGTTATACCTAGTTGAATTTCTTCATTGTACATATTTAAGCAACATTTTCATTAGGTTGTGTCCAGTTAGGAACTGTGTACATACATTAGGGTGGTTATGAATTTCGGAAATATGTGATAAATCTTCTAAAATTTTAAATTGTTTCCAAATTTATTAAATATTATTTCTTATATCATATGTAGTTGTAATCTGTATTGAACTATATTTTAAAAAATTGGTTACACACATGTAATTGTATATCACAAGAGATTGGTATAAAAAATCATCCAATTTTTCTAAAATACAAGCAAAAAGCTGGCTTAAATATAGTAGTTTTTTACTTGTTAGTTAAACGTAGCTTAACACGATGTCAAGTTAAACCTGAAACAAATTTAGTCGGGCATTAATCAATGTAAATTTTAACTTTGTAAAAGAAAAAAATAATTTAATGTAGGTATATAAAATAGATATTAAAACTTATATTGATGTTAATAAAGCAAATCAAAAAATAACTGCTAAATTGTTTATTTTATTTTTCAGCTGTTTGTGATCTTAGGTTTAAGTCGTCAATGATACTCGTCTAGTTTTTTTATTTGTTAGTTAAACGTAGCTTAACATGTTTTTAAGTTAAACTTGAAACAAATTTAAGCGGAGTTTATCCTATATTGTGTTTCACACTAGTGGATTACTAGCTGTAATACTTAAAATTTTATAAAAAAGCATGTACACGGTACATCACTTTTTTGTAAACTTTAACTTTTTAAAAGTTTATTTTATTTTTCAGCTGTTATGTTTTGACAGTTCTTACTTAGATTTAAGTCGCCAATGATGCTCAGTTAAACCTAGATTATATGCAAATTTAAGTTTAAGCTAGTGGTTGTATGGTTGTACGAAAGTTCGCATTTCCGCAAGGGTTGAAAACGGTGAGACGTTTAAGTTGTTTGAAATATGTTTTCCGAAGCGCTCAGATAAGGTACGGATAAATTATATACCCAGACCCCATAAAGTATATATATTGTAGATCGTTGTAGATAGCGGATTCGGTATAGCCATGTCCTTGGGTATGATGAAATCAACTAACTGAAACCCTTAATAACTTACATACATGATTGATACATCAATAGTATAGTCCCGATTAGATTGCTATTTAAATTCATGAAAATCGTCAAACAAATAGCTGTATATAAGCAACCACGACTATCTAGATTTTTGATGGCAAATTTACTGAAAAAAGCGTAACCACTTTATTTTGCAAAAATTGTTTTGACTTTGTTTACTCTTACAAGTGTTTCGTGAGATCAAACAGAATAAACTAAAATAAAACTAAAGGGTCGATTATGGATAGCACCCGAACTTCAGTTGCGTTGCCAGAAGGCAATCACAAATTTCTGGTTGTCAGTTTGGCAACAGAAATGATAGCTCTCAGTTGCCATCTGAAATACCATTTAGACAACTGACAACGCAACTGAATTTCGGTTGCCATCCATAATCGACCAATAATATTTGTTTTGAATTGTCCTAAAAAATTAGTTTTATGGTTACGTCTTCTTTGTCAAATATTTGGCATGTGTGAGCCTACCTTAACCCTTAACTGGTGTCGATATTGCCAGTTACGATATCGATATTTTGTTTTTAAGTATTTTTTTAATATTTTTACCCCACGATATCAATTAAGGGTTAAGTCATTAACATTGACAATATGGACAATAAAACGGGATTTCTGGAAAATACAATTCTTGTATATTACAAATTTTACATTGGATAAATTTATTGCTAAGGGCTTAGGCCAGAGACACAGGACATTTGTCGCGATTTTAATGACATTTTATGTATAAGCTGTTTAGAAATATGTACATACTTTATTAAAATTAAGATACAGTAACAAGTATTAAACTATTAACTAAATTATTGATCAACTATTAATAAAATCGCATAAATTATTCAATACTTTACAATATATTTAACATATTTATATAATAACCAACATATAAATTAATTGTTTTATTTTTGTTTTTCATTTTTTGTAGGTCTACAGAAGACGTATCACCACCGAACTTTTCAGAACGGAACAGTGGCTACTATGAACGCAATTCTCGTTTAGTTTCCGAAAGCGATTCCTATCTAAGGCGTTCAAATAACAATAATTATCAAAGTAGTAGCAGTAGCAGCAACAACACAAATAATAGCAACAGTAGTAGTAGTAGTAATAATAATAGTTCTTCAAATAATCCGGATAATAGAAGTCGTACACGAGATAGGTTATATAGAAATGGTCCTAACGCTGTGGGAGTGTCAACAACAACAACAACAGGTTCATCAGCAGCAACATTGTTAAGTGAAAGGTAAGTTTGTGCGGCAAAATAAACATTTGTAAGAGAACTTTAAAAAAAAAAATAAATTACATAGTTAATTTTTAAACAGTTTTTTATAAATTAAACATTTTCAATATTTGCACAATGTTTATTAGAACCTCTAGTGGCGCTAGCAGCAAAATCAATAATAGCCGTGTGCCGCCTACGTCATGGTACGAAGCTGCTGCGACGTATACAAACGGTCCTGGTGGCAGTGGCAATGCCGACGTCTCAGCAGCAAATATCAATCACTATCAAACTGCCGCCTCAACAGAATTACAAGCAGCAGCCGCAGCAACAACAAATTCCACCACAACCTCATCCTACACCGCATATTCCTACGCTTCTTCACCTGCCCACAACAACAACAACCACAATACAACATCGACGACGACCACGTCGTCCTCACGCAATTCTACATTTTACGGCAAAGATACAGACAAAGATTCCGAAACGAATTTGTCTACAACGCCGCCGTTGTTAAATAAGAATAAACATAAACTTTTAAAGTCTTCATCGTTACGCAGTGGTTCAGCATCACCTACAGCATCATCCGCATCCGCGACGTTGTTAATTGGTGGAGTGTCAGGAGCTGTGTTGGCTACAATGACTTCGTCCTCGTCAACTGCAGCTTCTACGTCGTCATTATCATCGACCTCTAACAATAATAATAATAACAATAGCAGAAGTAACCAAACGGCAAATAATAGTTGTAGTAGCGTTAGTAGTACAATCAATAGTAGTAATACAAATAATAATAATAGTTTAAGCGGAATCAGTAGTAGTGTAAAAAATACAAATAGAGATGACACACATAGTGGTAGCGGCAACGTTAGCGGGATTTTAAATGCCGCCGCGTTAGCAGCAGCTGCCTCTAAAGGTGGCTCGTCGTCGTTAAGTGATGGCCACAAAAATCATAGCAGTAGTGTTGGTGGCGTTGCAAATTCCTCGTCTAATGCATCTGGCAACACCTCTTCCAATAATCCATCAACATCCGCCTCGCATCATACATCGCGTTCGGCGGCGCATGGTCATTTTCATGGACGCAGCACTACTTCATCCAGCCGTTCGCATTCCCGTTCTCCGAGTAGCTATAGTTCGTCTCACAGCTCTTCTTCGTCGTCCTCTTCAACCGCCTCGTCACATTCACATGCCTCCAGTCCGGTAGGCGGCCGAGATGTGGAAGTCTCATCTGTAGCACATGCATCGAGCAGCCGATCCGGATCACGTAGTCTACAATCGGCTGTTGCAGTGCCCGGCACATCGTCCGGCTTGAATCCCAGTGGCTCAAATGTTTGTGGCAGTAGTAGTAGCAGTACAAGTTCAACTAGCTCTGGTACACCTACTGGCAACCCCGTTGTACATTCCGAAGACAATCGTCCCCTGGCGATACGTGTACGCAATTTACCTGCCCGTTCCTCGGACACCTCCCTGAAGGATGGCCTTTTCCACGAGTACAAAAAGCATGGCAAGGTGACGTGGGTCAAGGTTGTGGGTCAAAATGCCGAACGTTATGCTTTGGTGTGTTTCAAGAAACCCGAAGACGTTGAAAAAGCTTTAGAGGTATCTCATGATAAACTATTTTTTGGGTGTAAGATCGAGGTAGAACCATACCAGGGCTACGATGTAGAAGACAACGAGTTTCGCCCCTATGAAGCTGAATTGGACGAATATCATCCGAAATCGACGCGAACCTTATTCATTGGTAATTTGGAGAAGGAGATCACTGCCAGTGAGTTGAGGCAACATTTCGAATGCTTTGGCGAAATTATTGAAATCGACATTAAAAAGCAGGGCATGTCAGCCTATGCATTCTGTCAGTATTCCGATATTGTATCTGTGGTGAAGGCCATGCGCAAAATGGATGGCGAACATTTGGGTAACAATCGCATTAAATTGGGTTTTGGCAAATCAATGCCCACAAATTGTGTATGGATTGATGGTATTGGTGAGAAGATCTCCGAGTCGCATTTGCAATCTCAATTCTCGAGATATGGAGCTGTCAGCAAAGTTGTGGTGGATCGACAAAGGCAATTAGCCTTGGTATTGTATGAACAGATACAATACGCCCAGACGGCTGTCAAAGAGATGAGAGGTGCAACCTTGAGGGGACGTAAACTTCAGGTGGATTTTGCCTCCAGAGAATGTCAAGATGCGTTTTATGAGAAACTGGAAAAACAAAGTGCAGGTAAGGAAAACTAAGAAAAAATGCCAACTATATGGAAATCAATTTCAAAAACGAAGTTATTTGAAAACGGAAAAAGGTGTGATGTGTTTGTTATTGTTTAAACGTTTATTTTGATTCTTTTTAATTCATTTTTATTAAATTTTTTACATAAATGCTTTAAAATGAATTGATATATATCATCTGGTATTGTTAAAAAATTATTCTTAAAATCGGACCTTTCCAAATCGATCGTTTTTCATCATATAAATTTATTTTATTTCAATTTCCAATTTTTGTTTAGGGTCGCGCTTTAATCGCTATGAATCGCAGTCACGATCTCGTGCTTCTTCATTTAGTCGTCACCAAAATTCGAATGATGGCTGTTCTCCAGGCAATACGCCGGGCAGCAGTAGTAGCAGTAGTGCCGGTGTACCATCCTCAGCACCAGCTCTATCTTCTGCCATAGTGGCAGGATCATCTGCTCTCTCCGTGTCTAATACCGCCAGTGGCAATACTCTAGCCTCAGTGGTGGGACAAACATCGGGTAATACAACGCCAGCACGTAGTCGAGGTTCTCGCAGTTCTCGACACACCATGGACTATGAGTATCTAGATACACGTAGATTTCGTTCCTGTGATGAATATAGTCAGGGTTCGGCCACATCGCACGATGAAGACAACTCGGCTGCGAATCATCCGTCATCCAATATAAACTCGTACAGTGGTATTGGTCTGCGGTCCGATTCACCTCTACTTTCACGATTGGGCCCCATAGTAAATAGTAGTGGCAAGGAATCCAGTAGTGAAATGCTGGAGATGGCTTTAAGCCGTCGACGTTGTGATAAAAGTCCCGCTAAACAAAAAGGTAATTCAAATATTCAATATATTCTAGATTACATACTTTGAAACGGTATAGTAACATTTTTTGAAATCTTATTTTAAGGTGATATACGTTTATTTCAAAAAGAACGTGCTGTTCTGCTGGAACAACTAGAAGAATGCCCGTCCAGTGGTGATGAGAGTATAGTGAGCCCACGTAAACGCATTAAAATTGATCATCATTCCATTAACTCCTCCAGTGGATTGGTAAGTAACACCAAGCTAAATAAAAATGTCGGTGCTTATTAACATATTATGAGTTTAAAAAAAATAAATGTTTACTAAAAAAAATTATCTTTAATAACATAATTAATTTTTAAGTAATCGAATAATTCGGCTCAAATAAATGTAAATGTATTTTTTTAAAATAAATTTACAATATGTATCTTGTCCCAGCTTTTTTTTTTTTTTTTTGCTAAAATGTCAACAGAAATGCATGAAAATTCTAATTGTATTAAACAAATTTTTTTATTTTAAATTTTAGACACAATCTCACTCGTTGGATGAACAACAGCAACAACAACCGCAACATAAAAACTCAAACTGTGATTACTTATTAAATGATCCAATGCATCGTAAAAGTGAGGTAAGACGGCTGTCTGAATGCAATAGCAGTCTCAACAAATATCCAACACCTCAACAAAATCACCATCACTCTCATCATGCGGTACCACCACCGCCTCCACCCCATCATCACCATCATCAGCAACAGCTAAGTCGTCGACCGTCCATTGATTTTATGGCGACAAGTGGTGGTGGTGGTGGTGCTGGTGTAGCAGGTGGCGTAAGCAACTTGTCAACACGTCATAACAGTACTAGTAGTTCAAACAGTGATCATCACCCGCCACCTCATCAGTCTTCGTCGTCGTCTTCATCATCTTTGGCATGCAAACGGCGCCGTGTTATTGGCAGCAGCAGTAGTACGGTTGTTTCAGCAGGTTCGTTGCTGTCGGGTTCTACTGGCGGCACTTCAAACTTGCCCGCCTTTGCTAATGACGACAGCCACCATCACACTTCGAGAGGTCGTGGTCATCAATTACATTCCCATCATTCGCATGAGGCAAGTGGGGGCGAAAGTGCAGACGGTTCACGACCTGGCACTCCCTTGTGCGACGAGCGTCCCGAAGTTTTGCCCAGTGAACCCAGACGTGTTCCGCGCGAAAGACCACGAGAACCAATGGTATTGCCTTTGCCCAAATTCGGTATACAATTCTTTCAGCAGTACCGTAATAGCGTTGCGGCAGGGAATACACCCTCCTACCATCACCACCATCATGTCGGTTTCAGTTTTACAAGTTCTTCTGCTGCTGCATTGGGTGGAGGCAACAACTCGGGAAACTCACATCTGCTGTCAAACAGCATTATAAATCGAGGGGAAGGCGGTATTAGTAATAATAGTCATTCTAGTCTTAGTCATAGTTCTGCAACGATTACGCCAGCATCGGCGGCACCCACAGGGACGTCATCTGGCAGTTGTTACCTACCAAGTCCATCGACTCGTTATCCTCATTGGCGACCTAATCACCTTCAGCACCACCACCAACAGCACGGTGGCGCTCATCATAGTGCTTCAGGAGGAGCGACTCCATCGTCATCATCCTCCATGGTTAGCCCCATGAGATCACGTTCTCTGAGTTCGAATTCCAGTGATTCTGATATTCCTGGACAATCAGCAACCGGTAGTCCCTCGTTAGAGGAACGCATACGTAGTTTAGATGAAATGTACGAACGTTGGTCGGGTAGTGGTATGAACATGAGCAATACAGCGGTTGGACCTAATGTGGTTAAGCGTCACGATTTTAACCACACACCGCCGATATGGCAACATCATCGTTCTAACTCGCAATCAGATTCGCATCATGCCAGTACCAGTGATGGTAGGTCCAACGCCACACCCTCAACATCCGCCGCCAGTCGCCACAAATTTCTCGACATCGATGTCAAAGAAATCAAACCTTCAGACATTGTCAAATCGGTTTTGGCGAAAAAATCGATTTTCGATGATGATTTGCAAAGGTTAAAGAAAAACCATTGGTACGAACCATCTTCGGATTCTGGGCAACAAACCAAGGCTATAATGGGGGTATGCACCTCACCGGGTCTACCAAATTTGCAGGCTACCAAAACACCTGTTGTGGGATGTACTACGACTTCAGTTGCGGCATCAGCTGCTTCCAGTACGTTGAATAAGCCATCCGGTAATCTATTGCAACGTTTGACCAGCATTTCGCCCATGAACTCACCACAAGCCTCAATGTCACCCCACAATAGCCCTTCACCTTCGCCTTCAGTGACCCTTAATAGTGTTCCCACGGTTGCCAATCCCACTATGACTAAGGCGTCATCACTAAATAATGTAAGTGGTGTAACTGGACCGCAAACGACAACCACTACAGCCGCAGCTTCAACATCCCCTGCAGCAAGTGGTGGCACAAAGTGTCTGCAATATCCCTTTCCCACGCATCCACCATTACCAAATACAGCTGCTCCAGTGCAAAGTGCCCAACCAATACCTCCACCTCCGGCCGAAAGTTCGAAGCCGTCTATGGCTCAGCCGCCTTTACCTCCAATGGAGGTATTACAACCACCTCAACCACCAGCTACGTCACCTACTTCTTCAACTGGATCATCCACAAAGCCAAAGACCTCAGCTCTTTTAAAAAGTTTAAGTGTACCGCCACCGCCTCCTACGACGGCAACGACGGAATCACGAATTTTCACCAAATCAGTATCAGTTCCTGGCAGTACAAACTTGGGGACAGTAAAATCCACTGCTGATGCTCCAGCGGTGAGTCTCACAGCTGCTCCTCACTTAGAACAAAACCAACCTCAACAAACAACAACCGGTAGTAGTTCCTTACACCCCTCAAAGTCTCACAACAAAGAAGACGATACGATTGCTAAACCTCCTAGCCACACTTCTTCCGCCTCCACCTCCGATAGCGTGGTTAAACGTAGTGAGAAATCGCACAAACACAATCACCGTAGCAGTGAGGATAAGAAATCTACGAAGAGTGACAGAAGAAAAAACTCAAATTCTTCACAGTCGCACTTATCGCAAGCATCTGCAGCGGAGTCTAGTGATGCTGACGAACATGACAGCAAAAAAGAACGCAAAGAGCGACAAGAACGACGAGAAAAAGAGCTGCGTAAACAACAAGATCGCGAAGAACGTGATCGAGAAGAGAAGGAAAGGCTGGAAAAAGAACGTCTGGAAGCAGAGCGGCTCGAAAAAGATAGACTTGAAAGGGAACGCTTAGAAAAGGAAGAACGCGAACGTGTTCAACGTGAAAAAGAGCGCTTACGGAAAGAAGAAGAGCAACGGGCTAAGGAAGAACGTGAGCGTAAGGAGCGAGAGGAAAAGGAGCGCAAGCAAAATGAGCAGAAAGAGCGTGAACAAAATGAGAGAAGAGAACGCGAAGAAGCCGAGCGTCGAGAACGGGAGGAACAACTGCGCAAAGAACGCAAGGAGAGAGAAGAACACGAGCAAAAGGAAAAGGAGAAATTGGAACGGCAGCGTATGCGTGAAGAAAAAGAGCGTGAACGTAAATCGCAAGATGAAGCTAACAATGAACACAAGCGCGATATTAATCTACTAAAGGAACACCAACGTCGCAAAGAAAATGCCTCCAGTCAAAGCCAAACGAAAACTGGTAATGACATGGCTACTGCCACAAGTCAAAGCGCTCATGACTTCTTTCGCCAAGGTGAAACAGAACGCCAAAACAATAAGGAAAACTCCACAGACGAAACAACGGCTGTGGACACACCTTCTGCAAGTAGTTGTAAACACAAAAATCGTAAAACTTCACGTAATACATCGCCAGTGAGACATCCTAAACGCAGACTCAGTTCCCAAGACAGCAACGCCAGCAATAGTGCTGCTTCGGTGGCATATACTCAGACAGACGATCATGCAAAACGTATGCGCATTGATTTACAATCAGCTGCCAACCAGCCTCAAACGTCCGTCAATAATCACAACTCCGTTAATAATGCTATAAATGAAAGACGCGATTCTAAAGAACATCATGTTAAAGAACGAAGTAACAAACACAATCGTGACGCATCATCGGGGCACAAGGGAGGTAATACTGCAAACCAATCCAATGAAAAGGAGCACAACAAACATCATCGTAATAAACATCATCACAAAGCTCAACCAACAAGTCAAGCATCTAGCGAAGCAAATGATGTAAATGTGTGTAAACAGGAAACTGAACATATAAACTCTAATTGCACCGCTAAAGCTGAAGATGACCAACAAAATATTGATCATGACATGGAACTTAAACCTAAGATTCCTCCTTTACTTTCCTCTGATGATGATGAAGGCTCTGAGAATCCCAATACGACAACTCAACATCATAATAAAAACGTCTCAGGTAATCATAAACATAGAGAACATGGCAGCGGTCATCACAGTCGCCACAAGAGTAACAAACGCGAACGTGAACATCATCGCGAGAAAAAGAGATATTCATCATCCACAGGGCCGCCAAATTCAGCAAACATAAATGATTCAGTGCCTTCTACTCCCCCTTTCGCGAATTGCAATGTTACCGATGAAGAAATTATGTCATCAGCCGGAAACCAATTGGCACACAGGCGAACCTCGGGCCAAAGTACTGTCTTTGAATTAAATACAAAAAGCAAACATGAATCGTCTGATAGAAAACTGTCTCGTTGCTCGGAAGATGGTAGTGCAGCCCAACCACAGACACCCTCACACCGCCAAAACAACTTCAACAAAAATACGCCTCAATCATCAGCGAGAAGAATGCTGCTCAGCTCGGCCGAAGACACCGATGGTGGCGATGGAGTTGTTGGCATGGGTGCCGACGATGACGACGATTCTGATAATCGACAACATTCAATATTTGATATACCCGATGATGGACCTTATGTGTCCATGTACGATAAAGTGAAGGCAAGATCGTGTAAAAATATGCAAAAACAAGAAGAGGAAAAGAAAATAAAAGCGAAATTTTCACAACTCAAACAATCTCGAGCCAAGCGTGAAGAAAAGAAAAGATCCACCAGCTATGATGGAGACTCCGACTCAGATTTTGATGGTGCCAGCAGTGAACATCAGAAACACAATCGCAGTGGAGGTTCCTACAAAATGCTTACCGGAGGCTTATCGTCATCTGATGACGATCAAGATATGGAAGCTGGGGCTAAAACTCCAAGCAGAGATAGAAGACGTAGCTCTCAAGCATCTTCGTCAGCCACCTCCATACATCCCAATCGTTTGTGCTCCGACTCTGATGACAATTCCATCACACAACGACGCCTTAAACTGCAAGACAACATTAGACGTCTGTGTGACGATGGGGACGATACTTCGGAAGATGATTTAATAAGACGTCACAACAGTAGTCTCGCTACTAAACGTTTATTACATCATACCTCTCGCATAGCTTCAGATTCTGAATCTCAATCCCAATCTGCAGTTGATATTAAACTAAAACAAGAGCCCTTGGAAACTTCCAATGATGGTGCTACTACCCCTGTGTTGAAGCATTTGAAACAAAAAATTAAAAAGGAAGTAGAGGCCATGGAAGCATCCGGCGAAAATACAGATTTTAATGAGTATAAGATCAAGGGTCTCAGCTCGATGTGTTCATCGGCAGACGAGCAATCTAATATCAAGTCAGAAATAGCTGGAGAACTCTTATCTGCCAATGAAATTAAGAAAGAATCTAAAGATTATTATGCTGATGAATATTTGCAATCTGAACAGAAATTCCATAAATCTCCGATGACGACCGCCTCACAACACTGTTCCCCCGAACAGGCAAAAATAAAGAAGCATAAAAAGAGCAAAAAACGCCAGAAAACTCCAACACAAGATGCGTTGGCTAAAGAACAAGTTGTAGCCGACACTTTGGTCAAACATGCTCCTCAAGCCACTAACTCTGCCTTTTTGGCCCTTACCAATGATACGAAGAATACCAAACTTTTATCATCGCCCTGCTACGATGCATTCGATGAACTTAAACGTGGAGACACATTGGTGACTCATACCTCTCCTGAGCTGCAGGTGACTGCAGAAAAGAAGCGACATAAAGAACGCAAGGAGAAGAAACGTGAAAAACTAAGACACATGAGTGCTGATGTGGGTTCCGGTGTGGAATTAGATAAAATGGTGTATGAAAAGGAAAAACATCGTTTAAAGAAATCTAAAAAATCAAAAAGTTTAGATGTAATGCGTCAAACTTCGACTTCTACTACAACTGTATCCAGTACAGTAAACGTACAACAACCATTAATGCCAGCTGTACCAGCAGCATCATGTACACCTCAACATAAACAGCGCAGTGGAGGTGAGAAAATGGAAGATATATTCGGTCCCATTTCTGACGAAGACGATGAAGATTTATCAGATAGCGATATTGGAGGAAGAGATTTAAATTGCATACCCAATCGCAATACCTCGTCTTCGAATATGCCAGGACCCATCGTTTCGGCCGCTCTCAATCCCTACAAGCAGGAACCTTTAACACCCAAATCTCATACAGTGGAAGAAAATGAAGAAAACAAGCAAAAACTTACATGTACCACCATAATTGGTGCTTCGGCACACTTAGAACGAGTGGCCGAACGACAACATCGTAAAGAGAAACGAGAAAAGAAGCGCAAAGAACGTGAAAAGTCGCGAAGCTCTGAACAAAATCAATCTCTCGGCTTTATGCCTTCGCCAGCGGTGTCAACAGCTAAACCCATGGAAGATGAAAACAGCGTAGATTTAGATGCAGCCGGCAGAGCTTTAGAGGCACAGCTTATGGAAGATTCAGACAATAAAACTTTAGAAGATGCCACACCCTCTACAGCCAACACATATCGCAGTGATATGACCGATGTTTTCCTTTTCTCTGACTGCGATGAAAATTCCTTAGAAATGTCCTCCACGAATAAACATGAGAAAAAGGAAACCGAAAAGGAGCACACCGCCACCATTAGTTGTAAAAATAAAGAGAAAAAGAAAAAGAAGAAACGCTCGAAAGAGGAAAAGCAATTGCATCATCAGAGACGCGAATCTTCTTCATCGAATGCCTCACAGCTGGCCTCGAATATGGTGGCTCCATCTACATCCACTACCACAAAGCTAACAATTGATGTCCAAGCCGCCACAAAGCATGCTCAAAAGTCGTCCGAAGAACATTTGCCAACCACATCTTCACCTCTCTGCAAACCATCTCCTTCATTACCATGTCTAATAGGAGACGACGATGATGATTTAAACGCCTTACAAGCTGCCAAATCAACACCAAATACACCCTTAACGAATGTCTGCACTTCAATATGTACTACACCCCGTCGTTCGTCCTCCAAAGACATGCTCACTTTGTCGCCGCACCTGAAAGATAAACAAATGATCAGTCCTATACCCAAGACACCTACAATAAACCACAATAGTGGCCTTAACACATCAGAGAACTTGAGCAAAATTGAAGCAACGACTCCAAGCACACCCACCTCGTCAATGGTGGGCGCGGTTGATAATGCTAATGCAATTATGCATACAACACCAACGTCTTCCACAGCTGCTGCGGCCAAAAGCTTAAACAAATCTAATGATTCTGCTAATTCAAATATAATGGATTCACCCTCGTCATCGTTGCATACCACACAGCAGAAGAAAAAACCAGAAATCTTTATACCAGGATTTGATGGTGAAATTGATGAACGCATCAGTGAATCCGCTGTTCAATCAATATCAGCTGAATTCAATCCTATATTGGATCCCATGGCCGATGAGCCGAAAATACCGGTCGAATCGCCTCCTGATGCTTCGAAATTGGAAAAACTAGAAGAATCGAAGTCGAGAGTAACAATATCACAAGAGGAAACCGAAAGTGCTGTTTCGGCCTTGCTGGGAGAAAGTTTTGGAAATTCCTCGGCGGACTATTCATTCAACGATGATGATGACGGACTGGATGACTTAAATAACGTCATCACAGATCCTGAACCAGTAATGGCACCAGGCGAACCAGACGAAGAGGCCGCCTTAGCTGCTAAAGCAATTGAATGTGAAGTGGCCAGTTCGGCGATAGCCGACACTGTCGAAGAAGACTCCGAGGAGGTGTGCAAAGCCGTTCAAAGTTTAAGACAAGAAGAGCTTGACGTCAAAGCCGATACACCTCAGTCAGTAAGAGATTTACAAATTGACACCGATACCGAGGAGAATGTGGATGAGGCCGACAGTAGTGGCAGTCACAGTTTGAAAATCGATGAGACAGCTCAATCCAACAACAGTTCAACTGCTTCGGATAAGGCTAGTACCACAAATCCAGCAACGAAAGAACCACCACAGTCAACTACTACAGAAACTGAGGGAAATCCAATAGCCAAGTCTTCTGTTATAACCAAGGTAGAGTCTCCTACCAAGACACAAGGATTAAATGTCGTTTCCGCTGAACCAAAAATAGAACCTCCAACCATTAGTAAACAAGATCAGCCGGCAGTACAACCGGTACAGGCTGTATTGTCACCTGTAGCCGTGGAAGTATCTGTAGCATCAACCGCATCAACATCTGCGGTTGTCTCGAGCTCTAGCATCTCGACCTCCATAAATACTACAACTTTGGCAGGCGTGACAGTGTCTTACCCCTCTACGCCCATTAAGACTTCCATAACGTTTGCTCCAAATTCAACTAGCTCTTCAACACCAAAACAAACACATTTAGCTATAGGAAAGTCAATTACATCACCAGCTACTGGCTATGTCATGCAACCACCTACCATAACAATACCAGAACCGTCTCAACACTTTGTGGTACCACAATTAGTGCTGTCCCCAAGAGGAGTTGTCACAAACGCTCATCATAATGATTCGTCATCGTCGTCCTCCTCAGCCTCAATGCATTCACCAAGTGGACTTCACATGCCACCACAATCGCCGGTAGGTGCTGCTTACCTAATGGGTGTAAGAGCACAATCACCTCATAGCCCCAGACAACATACGTCTCGAGGAAATACCCCAACACCACGGCAGTCAAGTCCCCACACTCCTACACCCACACCAGTTGCTCCAATTGCGGTGACACCTCAACATCAGCAGCAGCAAAATATTTTAATACAGAGAACGGTGCAGCAACATCAACAAAATCTGATGTCACCACCTTCTCAGGGTCATGTTTCACAAAACAACAGTCCCTTGGCAAGCCCCACAATGCAGCAACGTCAACATGCTCAGGGAACGTCCATGCACAAGGTTATGCCTCAGCAGCAGCAACAATCGTCGCCTAATGCTCCAGAGCAGCATATGATTAAAATAAATAACTATTCAACACCACCTTCACATAATCTGAATATGGTGAATATACGCATTCCACCACCGTCCAGCTCGCAACAGCAGCACGGTCAGCTGCCTTCACCACAACAGCAGTGTCATGGAAAAACTGTTATTGATCCGCAAAATCAGCAGCAGCAGCAACAACATGTGGTACCGATGGGACAACATATTCTACCTATTTCAGTGCAAAAAATGCCTCCTGTACCGACACATCCCACAATTATCAGCAAAGTTGTAACGGTAACACCACAACAAGCACAGCAATCAATGATGCAACAAGCAGCAAACCCTGGTGGTAACATGTATTCCCCTCCCACAACTGGCGGCAGTGGTGGCAATCAATCACGTCAATCTCCCCAGATGTTACAACAATTAGGTGGTAAAACGATGCATCAACAGCAACAATCGCCTCAAATACAGTTTATGCAACAACAGCAAAGACAACAGCAGCAACATATGATGCAAATGCAACAGCAACAAATGATGCATCAACAGCAAAAGCTGCCGCAACAACAACAACAGGCATCTTTGTTAGCTCAGCAGCAACAGCAACAAACTCAACATAATTTTGTAGTAGCGCAACAACGAAATCTTCCTTCTCCCCAACAAATACAACAACAGTCACAAAATAGCCAACAACTGAAAGTACAATATCAGCAACATCAAATGTTAGCTCCTTCACAGCAGTCTCCCACCCAACAACAACAAAATATAATACAAAATTCACCGTTGCCACAAAGATTTTTAGTACAGCAACATATTGTTGGTATGCCATCACAACAGCAGCAGCAACACTCCGGGCCACATCAACAGCCCCAGACAAATTCTTCGCCGAATCAACTACAAAATTCAAGTACACAACAAAAACCAACTCCCATATATACAAAACAACAACAGCAACATCATCATTTGCAGCAAAGACAACAATCACCATCGCCTCAAAGATTGCTTCAACAACAGCCTGAGTTGATTAAAGAAGCTCCTCGAGTTATCATGTCGACTAATCAATCCGCACAACCAAGTGAACAATTGGCAACGACACCAGCAACGTCTAAAGCAAATGGTGACAAGCACAGCACCTCTCCCACCACAACTATGTCCATAGGAAACAAACCAGCAGAAGGAGTTTCGGTTATAAGAACACCGACACCTACAACAATGGCAGCGTCGCCAGCAGCATTAACCACACTCACGCCAAATACAATTATGGCTTCCAATAAAGGGTCACCCACGACAACAGCAGCCATAAACACTTCCCGTTCTGTACCCCTAACCGAGGAGAATGTCATTAAAATATCACCACCCAAACATGACGAAATTGAGCAAGATTCTAAAGAGGACAGTGACTATTGGTCGGCCAAGGAATTGAATGTGGTTGAATCAAATAACACATCTAATTCTAATGGCAGTTCTGTGAGCACAGTTATCAAAAAGAATGAATCGGTAAACTCTGCGGAAGCAACCGTTCCGGCTCCTAGCCTAAGCTCAACCTCAATTGCTAAGGAGCAACGGTCAGAAGAAACAAAATCTTCCCAAACTCAACAAAATAAAGCCGATTCCAAATCCAGCGATCAGGCAGAAAAGTGTGATGTCACTGTTGTCAACTCTTTGGAGTCACAAGAAAATACTACCAGTTATTCCCAATCGGGTAATGTTACAACAGATCATGATACTGAGGACGAAACGGAAACACAGCAAATGCCAGCTTTTGAGCAGGTACCAGTCCAGGGAAGACCTAGCACTAGAGGTACTGGCGCTAAACGTGGCCGTCAACCTAGAGGTGGCAAGAAAGCTGCTGCAGCTGCAGCTGCTTCTGTTACGAATAGCAATACTGCAATAAATGCAAATGTCAATGCACAGCAGTTGCAAACTGAATTGGGTGCCGCTGCTGGCGTGCAGACCCGTTTGCGTAAACCAAATAGTGGAACACCTGCTACTCGGGGTCGCAAGGGTAGACCACCCAGGAATTTGTTGTTACAACAACAACAAATGCAACAACAACAACAACAGCATCATGAGCAGATTACACCGACGCCCCAAACACCATCTCCAAACAGTACACCAACGGCAACGACTACAACTGTGCCCTTGGCCACAACTGCTGTTCTAACTGCTGCAGAAAAGAAAGCACGTAGTCAAGCGGCAGTAGCTGCTGCGGCCTTGGCTTCATTAGCTGAGAGTAATCAACAGCAACAACATCAAGATGTCTATGAATTCCACGATGAATCTGGAGACGAGAGTAAAACAACAACCGTTTCCACTGCGCCCACCGCTAATGCAGCAAACAGTGATCACCGGCCGCGCTTGATTTTAACCATCAAAAGTCCGGCTCCAGGTTCAACTCCTTTGGTTAAAGCTTCCGAGAAAACTGTAAACATAGAATCAACAACAGTGAAAACTCTCAACGAATCTCCAACAGCTCACTCTGCTTTGCCAGAAAATTTAGGAAATGCCAATCAGTCTTCAATTCAACAGACAAATCAAGCAGAACCTACTGTTGCTGAACTAGCAGCTGCGGCCAACACACGTAAATCGCGTCGCTTGTTGGAAAAAGATCGTAGCACAATTGATGATATAATTGAGGATGTGGTTAGAAATACTGCTACTAATGCTGCTGTCGCAAATGCGGTAGCAAACTTAGCAGCTACAGTAGCTCCTACGAATGTTTTGACCAGCACTCTTCCAAAAGGAGCGCAAACGCCGCCACGGCGTTCCGGACGCAATTCCAGCCAATCAAAACCCTCAAAATCGGCTGAAGCTATGCACTCAATGGCAGCCAATCCTATTGGTAGGCCTAGAAAGTCCAAAGATCGTAAAAATACTAATGAATTGGATATTGAGCAAACTCCCTCGCCACAACCCAAACATATAGTGCACGATATTAGCGATGTGGAAGATGCAAAATCTATAAGTACTCCACCTCCAGCAGATATAAATAATGTACAGACAACACAATTACAGTCACAAGCCATACAAGTTTCTGCTGCCAATACGACATCATTGCAACAGCCAGCAACGCCACAAACATTAACTGCTGCAGCTTCATCAAGTATGCCGCAGCATCCTAAGAAGAAAGCTTTAGCAGCAGCTGAAATTGAATCGTTTCAATCTTCTGTCCCAACAACTGCAACACCAAATATACATTCTGCCCTGCCGGCTGGTGGTGTTCCCATGCTAAATACTGCCGCCCCTGCAACACAAAAAACAACTGGTGGTGCGGCTGATTCTGTAAATAAGCCCCTGATAGATCCTGTCACTGGTGTGGTCTCTGGTTTGCAAATGCAACATGCCAAAGAAGGTAATTTACCCTCCGCAACTGCAGCTTCGCAACCCTTACGTGGTCCAATGGATCCTAAGAAAATGATGCAAGCCGCTGCAGCTGCGGCAGCTGCCGAAAATAGCACGCTTAACAGTAAATTACTAAATACATCATCATTAGTTGGTTCAGTTGCCACTCCAATCACTTCATTGACGAAACCACAACAAACAGAGGCCACAGCTGCCCAAATGGTAGCTTCTACAGTGGCTTCCACTATGTTGAATAAGTCGGTCAGTGTAGTGGTGAAAACTTCAACACTGCCACCTACATCCACATCGGCAGCCAATATCGTGATGCAGCAACAACAACAACAACATTTGCAAATGTCTCAGACTAATCAACAGTCACAACAACATCAGCAGCAGCAGCAGCAGCAAAGGCAAGATATGGGAACTGCCCAGAAACAGCCAATAATAATGCAACAACAAACTGCATCTGTTATGCATGCACAACATACGAATGTTCGTCCTCCTACAAGCCTCAAAGCTCATGTATTAAACAGTCAAAAATTACAGCAGCAGCAGCAAACGGGACAACAACAATATATGACACAGCAACAGGCTGCACAACAGCAACAACAAACACACCAAATGTTGCAGACTGGAGGAGGAATGTCCCAAACTCCAACACATGTAATACAAAGACCAACAATTGCAACAACAGCTAATCAACAACAATTGCCACAAGCAAACAAACAATTATTGGTCAATATACCACCAACATCATTGGCAACACATCCATCACATGCTCAGGCAAATGCTTTAAATTCACCACGGCATCTTCCCCAACATTCACAGCAACATCAGCAACCACCGCAGTCCATGTCATCACAACAGTCTTTGGTTATTAAGCAAGCTCATGACATGCATACACCACAAGTTCTACACGTGGTTAGTTCCAAGACTTCAGGACCAACAACAGGTCCCAACAAACCCCTACAATCGTCTTCAACAACCACGGTACACCAACAGCAGCCACCTAATGCATCACCTCATCCCTCATACACAACTTATATACAAACGCCAAACGTTGGAGTTCATTCGAAACAACAGCTGCCCCAAAAACCAGTTGTGATACACCAACAAACACTCGGAGTTCCACAGAAGAGCTCAACAATACCTTTGGCAATGACTCCGGGAATTTTACCACCTCACCCCTCCATGGTAATACAAACGAAAACTTCTGCTCCTGCTCAATCCCCATCAGCTGGAGCGTCTGCAACTCCATCTGGTCATTTGCAACATGCAAATCAGCATACACCTTCACCACCCTTACAGCTACCGCCACAACATTTGGTTAAATCATCGAATAATCCAATGATCCACAGTATGCAAACGCAAGGAGCGCCCCACGCCTTGAATGCAGTTCCCTCGACATCGCCGCCCTCAGCAGTGAAGCCAAATGCGCAACAATCCTCAATAGCCTCTAATGTAGGAGGTATGTTGCAGAAAAACTTCCCAAATAAAATTGAAGTTTCTCAAACACTAACTTTAAAATCTATTTCTCTTTTTTCTACCAACCAACCAACAGCTTCTAGTATGCGCACGGCCATACCGACAATTAGTCCACAAAGTCAAACCCGTATATTGCTACCAGGTGGTATACAAGTACCGGCACATTTTGAAACAAGCATGGTAAGTTTTAAATTTGTAATTAAAATTATTTGTGACCATAATCATTTTTTGATACAAAAAAAATATTTGTGGACGCAGCATGATATCACTACATATGGTAGTGCTGTAACAGGCAGTGTACGGGCTACACAAAGTCCTCCTCCAGCACACCAACAAGCTTCACCCATAACACCGGTAAATCTCAATAATAAAAAACTACAGAGATAGAATTTTTTTAATTTTTTTAGTTTAATTTAACTTTATTAGACGTATTCACGGCAGAAATGTGAAAAAAAAAATTTTAGCTAATCACTTCACCTCACTTTAAGAATATTTCGATAGAAGTTTTTAAAAAAATTATAAATATTGTCCTTCAACAAAGGATGTCTAAATTCTAAAGATGTTCCTCAAATATAAGCCATTGTATGGTTAACAGATAAAAAATTCAGAGTGGGACCATGAGGGTATCACGAGATAATAAACAATTAGTAAAAAATTCCTAATATTTCGATGAATTATCAAAAACTACAATAAATAACATTATAAAATAAGTCTTATATAAATTGTAGGGACATTGTTTTCCTATGCATACAAAATTTAGTTTGGACAACTTTTATGGAATTTCACAAGGGTTAAAATGTGAATGTGAATACCATTATTATTTGGAAATAAATAATACATCTATTATTTTTTAAACTTATGTATTTATAACTGTTTCTATTTTCTACAGAGCGAAGCCTCATTCCCCGGAGGAATGGGTAGAGTGGGAGTACCAACCCGTGAACACATAATGATTTATCAGCACCTGTTGCGTCAACACGAGCCCTTAAATCCGCCTGTTTTGCGTGAATACGAAGAAAAGTTATTGGGCAGTAGTCCTCCCTTAGAATTGAGAAGACCCGGAAGTGTACCAAGAACAGTAGCTGTACCACATAGTCTACAAAGTCCACAAGATCGGGCAACTGGTAATATTATTAATTAAATTAATTTAACAAAACCATATAATTGATTGATTATCTGTTTGTTTGTTTGTTTGTTTGCTTTAGATTCTCCCCAAGTGGCACAAGTATACGTACACAACACCCGCATACCTGCCCATACACATTACGATGTAACTGGTCGTGCTGCTGTTGCAGCTCAGCCATCAGCATATTATGATGCTTCACGGCAAATACCCTTGGAACCACCACCAGCTCATAGATCGGCTCCTGTGCATAGTGTGGTCGCCCCACCACCACCTCCAACAGTTGTTGTTCCACATCCCTCGGCCGGCAGCAGCAGTCCATTTATGCCTGCCGCCCCTCCAGCCTCAGCCGTTCAGGCAACACCATCTTCAGCGCCTCCCGGTCATCATTCTAAGATATTGGAACGTGAAAGAGAACAGCGCGAAAGGGAACGTGAACAACAATTGTTGCGTCAAAAAGAACAAATTATGGTTAGAACAGGTAAGTCAAAGCTTAATATTTTAATAACTTTTTCAATCAACACTAAAAAAATCCATTGATTTTTCTTTAACATAGGAGCAGATGGACACAGTATGCAAGTTGCTACACCCCCACCTCATCAACAGCCTTCCGCTTCTCATCAACTACCGCCCCATAGCCAACAACCTCCACCACCCCAAGCGGATTCTTTGCTTACGCTGTTGCAGCGTTATCCCGTTATGTGGCAGGGCTTATTGGCTCTGAAAACCGATCAGGCTGCAGTGCAAATGCATTTCGTTTTCGGAAATCCCCATGTGGCTCGTGCATCATTGCCCTGCAATAGTGACGGCAGCACACCACCCTTACGTATTGCCCAACGTATGCGTTTGGAGCAAACTCAACTAGAAGGTGTTGCGAAAAAGATGCAGGTAAATATTATTGTTATTATCATCATGGTTAACTTCAAGTTAACCATGATTGTAGGTTTTCTTTCACTCCAATTTTAGGACTTTTGATATTTCAATTATAGCTTTAATCGTAGGGGTTTTAATATTCCAATTTTATTTTAATTTTTTCACCACAAAGTCAAACTCGTGAAAAAAATTTTTAACCCAATTTTTTTTTTAATATACATATAGAGAGTCTCAAAAGTGAGCAAACACTACAAATTAGTTGATTTTTTTAAGATAATGAAAATCCTAAAATCAATCAATCGATTACAATTTTAAAGTTTCGGTTTGTTGAAGATTGGGCTGAATAATATACTCGGTTCTGATGATTTTCATGACCATAAAAATCAAAAATTCACTGGTGTTTACTCACTTTTGAGGCACTCTGTAAGTTCGAGTATTTTGTTATTAAAATTCAGCAAATTCATTTCATAAATTGCTGAGATTTTTTTGCAAAAACTATTTTTTTTTAAATATAATTAAAGGTCTTATAAATACATTCCAAATTTGCAAAACTCCACATGTGTAAACTAAGCTCTAAACAAACACATTTTTTCACTTAATCTTTTACAGTTTGAAAATGAACATTGTATGTTGTTAGCTCTACCTTGTGGTCGCGATCATGCTGATGTGCTGCAACAGTCTCGCAATCTACAATCCGGCTTCATAACCTACTTACAACAGAAAATGGCTGCTGGTATCGTGAATATTCCCATGCCAGGAAGTGAACAAGCTGCTTATGTTGTACACATATTTCCATCATGTGATTTTGCCAATGAAAATTTAGAAAAGGCAGCACCAGATCTTAAAAATCGTGTAGCAGACATAGCTCATCTATTAATAGTGATTGCTACTGTCTAAAACCAAACCAAAACTAACTAATTAATTAATAAACGTGAGTGAGTGAGTATAATGAAATACTGTCTAACTTACTAAATACCGGCTAAGACTTGCAAAACAAATCAGAATTGACAAAAACCCGAAAAGATCATTTAAAAAAACCGGCTAAGACAACTACAAACAAAAATTGTGATGATACCAAGAAATGAAAGAGAATATAAAACAAAAAGAACTTGTATTTTTAATTTAAATTCTGAAAGAAAAACAACTAAAACACAAAGCATGATTTCATGCTTAACATTATAAATAAATTAATAATTATTATAATAATAAAGTAAAGGACTAAATGTTAAATATTCTTAAATAATACAAAAAAAACTAAAAAAAAACACATAAATAAAATTGTACTGTAGCAAAATCTTATAATTTTGAGAAAAAAAATTCTACAAATTAACTATATATATACACATTATTATAAAATAACAAATAGATAGAGAAAAAAACAAAACAAAATGTAAAAATATCTTTAAATACAAAAACAAACATTAAACCAACCCCTTGTACTATACAAACACAACTACTCTACTATATTTATCAAAAAAACAAAAAAAAAAATTAAAACAAAAAACTTGTGAAATATAAAGTGTTTTTATTATTAATTTATTATTTTTTTTATATACATTGTATGAAATAATATAACGTTAGTTTTCTATGTTTTATTTTAATCCCTTGTTTTTTTTAAGAAGAATTAAACAAAAACCCCAACAGCTGTTATAAGTTGATGTTGAATTTTTTGTGAACTAATATTTTTATTTTTTTAATTTTAAATTTCTTTAGTTTTTAAAACGTTTTTATTTTTAATGTTAAACTAAACCTTTGCTCTATGAACTTTTAGTTTTAGTTTTATAATATACATATATAAATATGCTTACATAAATAATATTATTTAAATATGTCTATATATGTATATTTTATACATGTATATGCTAATGTACGTTTAGTAAAATAAAATAAATCAAACAAAAACATAATGAAACAAAACAAAAAACACACACACACATAATTAATTTATTATTTTTTTGATCTCAACAAAAGAAAAAAAATTAAATAAAAAAAAATAATAATTATATCTATATATTTCCTATAAACTGTAATATAATAGAGAAAACAATAGTTACAAGCGTATTTTGAAACGAAATTTATAAAAAATAAATTGATTATAAGCTAGAAAACATTTACAAGAAACATGAAATTTTATATTTGTTAAAAATTGTGGTAAATACCGTTAAAATTGCATTAAAAAATGCTTAATTGACATCACTGCTTTACGTCAAACGTTTTTAATGCAAATGGCGGCTGGGCAGTGATGCCATACATTTTTGCCAAAAGTTGCCAATAAATGTATCAGGGTTGGGCAATACTTTTATATACATGAAAACATCTACCAAACATTTTTAATTTCAGATTTATTGTTGTTTGATTCTAATGAAATCTCTCAGTAAGATTTAATTTATAGGTATTTAAAATATAAAATGCCAATATTTTACTAAAGTTTACTTTACAGCCCCTAACTTTAAAACTACTCTGCAAAAAGCTGAAAAGTTTTTCTTTTAAATTATATGCATAAAACTTTGTTGCATAAGTTCTAAGTGTCATATCTCAAAAACCAATTTGTAGCTAATTCTAAAATACATATATGACGTTGAAGAGTCTTACATATTTTTTAGAATTAAAATGAAATTTGTGTCTTTAACCTAAAGAAATAAATGAATGACCTTTGGCCTCTTTGAAGTTAATATTTTCAGCTTTTCAATAAAATCAACATAAAAACTTAATCACCCTTATCGCGGTTGGCGTAGCCGTTTTATGTGATCGACAGTTTCGTACTAGATTAAAGATAAAATGAAACTTGTTTCTCTAATCTAGTACGAAACTGTCGATGGCGTGTAAAACGTCTAATTCAACAGCGATAAGGGTGAATATGTTTTAGTTTTAAAGTTATAGGCGGTTTTGTAGGTCTATATATAAAAGGCTGAAAAGTTTTCCTTTAAAATTATGCATCAAAAAAATATGTTGTATAAAAGTGACAAAGGTCACTTTGTCACTTTAACCTTTGCTCCTTAACTACAAAACGAATAAGAAGTTTATAATTAAATTTTTTTCAAATGTTTTTTAGAATTAAAATGAGATTTGAGTCTCTGGCCTAAAGAACTTTGACCTCTTTGTAATATTAAAGGTAACATTTTCAGATTTTTAAATAAAATCGATATTAAAACTCAATATGTTTTAGTTTGAAACAAACCCGTTTCAATGCACTCGAATTACATAACTTTACTACTACTTCGCTGTAATACGATTTAAATTTTAATTTTATTATAGATTTATAAAACAAAATTTGCGTACAACATTTCCTTCATAAACATGTAATAAATTAAAAAACTCCATTTTTCAAGTCTCTTTAAATGTTTTCTTACTATAATTCTTTATTTCTTATAAAATAATTTTGAGTGATTAAATGTTTTTCTTAAAGTTTAATTTACAAAATTTTTATGATTTTTTCTTTTTTTGTTACAAAAAAAATGCGTTTCCATTTATTTAAATAACAACAAAATATAATCAACTGACAGCCTTAGAAGCTTTTAATATATAAGTTTTTGCTTTAAGATGGAAATATCAATTTTATTTGAAAAAAAAATGCTACAGTTATTTTTCTTCGAAATAAAAATAAAGCTAAAGTTTTTTTGTTCTAACTAAACAAAACACTGCCAAAAGCACAGAAAAAAATGGCTTAAGTTTAAATTGATTTAGGAAAAAAAAACACTTGAAATTCAGTTTCTCTAACACAATCTAGTACTTTGACTTTGAAAGAAAACTTTACATGAATTTTGTTTTTTTTTATATTAACAAAAACTCTAGTTAATTTTCACGCAATTTACTGGCTTGTGATATAGAAAGAATTGTTATTTCTTCAGCCTATATTTAAATTAAATTGATCTTAAGTCTACAAAAAAATTAACTTAAAATCCTAAAAATCTTTATTGGTTTTTAAGGATTTTCTGTGAAAGTTTTTTTCTTTAAAATTTTCTTTTTATTTTTCTTATTTATATAAAACATTTGCACTTTATTTTTGATAAATAAAATTAAAAAATAAATTGCATATGTTTTGTTCTTTTTTTAAAGCAAATTAAACTTTAATAAAACATTTACTACAAAACTCTCAAACAAACCAAACTTTTCCACATATATTAAACAACTTTATTTTATAATTACAAATTTGGTTTATTTAACAAATAAGCATAATATTTTTTCAAACATATTTGCTAAGCTCTGTAAACTTTGGTATAAAAATATAATAAAAAAAACTTTGTAATATAAACAAAATACATATAAAAATTAAGCCTCTATTCCCTTAAATTAAAACTTAAAATTTGTATATAATTAAACACTACTATTTAAATCCACTAACAATATTCCCCCCTTTAAACTATTTTGTTTAAATATATAAATTATTCTTTCTTTTTTCTAAAACTTCTATAAACAAAAAGTAGTAAACTAAAAAATACAACTTGTACAGCTTTTTTTAACTACAACAACATAATACATACTTATAAATAAATAAATATTAGTTGTATGTTGTAATTCTAAAAAATTAATTATAAACTAAATGTAAAATACAAATTAAAAATAATATATATATATAAAAAACATCGTTAAATATATTGCTATATATATAATAATAATAATACAAAAAGAAAAAATATCTTAAAAATTAAAAAGAAAAAAAAAGAAAAGAAAAAACAACAACCAACAAACTAGCAAGTTAATATTATTAATAATTATTACTTATATTATAAATATTATATATATATAAAAAATAACAACTTTAAACTATAATAAAGCAAAACAAAAAAAAAATAATAATTTAAAACAAAAAAAAAACTATAAAAACCTTTACAAGTTAAGCATTATTAATTATTATAATTTTAATTTTTAAGTTGTATTATTAAACAAAATGAAAACAAATTAAACAAACAAAAAAAAAAAGAATATTGAAAGAAAAACAAAAAAGTAAAAGGAATTTTATTTAATTTTTATTTTGAAATAAAAAGAAAGAATTCAATAAAAAAATACATTTTCTGTTATCTTTTTTTCATATAAAAATAAACTAAATGAGTTTTTTTTAAATTAAAGTGCAATTTAGTCGTGAGTTATTTGAATTAAAGTTCGGTCGTGAGTTTATTTATTTATTACAATAATTATGCAATAAAAAATAGTGGTCCGTACCTCGTTTCTGTATTGTATGTGAGAAACTTTTCATTCGGAACATTTATAAACTTCCTGTTAAACACAGGGCGAGTATTAGTAAATCGATAGCTGTTTCTGTACTTTTAATGTATTCAGTTTAAACATTACCTAAGTCATCCTGTTAAAAACTGAATGACTACAAGAATTTTTAAATTTTTTTTCGATGCGAAAACTTCTCACAAGTTACAGAAACGGGGTACTGGTTATTATTCCTAAAGATTCAAGTTGTTGCAGTTTCAAAAAGCCTTAAACAACAACCACAAATATTCACGTTTTTATTACTGCACACAATTTGTTTTTGTATTTTTCATTTACATTTTGCTCCTTTTTATTTGTCAAACTGACAAAGTTACCAAACTTGATGGATTATTTCATAACATTGCCACACTGTTTTAATTGTATTATTTAGAACAAAACTATGATTCATGTCCTTACTAATTCTTCACAACATTGCCAATACTTTTTAATCTGTGGTGTGTGTATTGAATAATATTCAACATGGACTGTATAAATTGAAACTGCAGTATTTCTTTCTGTTGGCTGTGTTTGAGAAACTATCATTTAAAATGTAGTGGACTCAAAGTTCGTGATGCAGATGCACTATCCTATAAGTCTAAAAGTTTGATAGAATTTAGAAGGATACTTTATATGGTAAATTAAAAAAAATAATAAACAATTAAAATAGGTTTCATATAAATACTTTAAAAGAAAGGTATTGTGAATCCACATGATTTAATATCGTTTTACTTTCGAGTAAACAAGCCTGAGGGTTAATTGTGTAATTCGTTTCGAAATTTCCATTTGTAAAGAGTAAAAATTCCAATGATATTCTTTTTTTCCCGTTTCAATATACAAAATCGTGAGATTTCTTTCTGGTGTTCAGTAAATAGAATTGTTTTCCTTTCGAGTAAACAAGCTGTTTCAAAGTACAAAATCGTGCGATTTAAAGGACATCAATTTGTCAAATATACGTCGACTTACTAAACAGGACCGTGAATTTAGTAGCAGTGATGTTTTGCTATATATATTATTTAAAAGCTTATAAAAAGCTTATCGTAAAAACTACTCGATGCATCTAAATAGATTGTTTGCCAAGGTTGGCTACCAATTCGAAACGGTTAAAAGGTAGCGGTAACACTATTTTAGATTATTTCGGCAACGAAATTTTAGCGGTAACGGTAATTGCAGCTCTTTCGGAAACGGTAGTTTAGTGGTAACGGTATTTGTTGTTATTTCGGTAACGTTATTTTAATAATAAACTCAATTATTAAAATCAAAAATCAGTATTTTTATAACTTAAATTATTTATTACCAACCTAGCTTTAAAATAACTCGACTGACACCATTTAATCCATTTTAAAGTTAACTTTGAAATGTATGTTCCAAACTATTCTTACATTGTTTATTTCTGATCTTAATCTCTGAAAAAGGTTACACAATTGATGACTATAAAATACATTTTGTTTTATTACATTTTCTAATTTTAATGAATTAATTCTCTAGGTGGTGGATTAAATGGTATTTTTCCAGGTTGAAAACAAATATCTTTAAAAGCTTCTATTTCATCAGCCGTCAAATCTTCTAGACGACTGTATAAAGTTGGGCTGACATTGGTTAATTGGTTACTTTGAGCTGCAGAATTCTGAGTCTGCAGTGCGGCTTGTTGGAATAGGCCAGAGGGTGGCTGTTGAGTTGGCGCTTGTTGTTGGGTTTGTTGAAACATATTTGAGTTTGTTTGTTGTCCTGAATTGGGTGAATTTTGTTGAAATATGTTTGTGTTAGTCGTTTGTTGTTGCTGCTGCATGGCTTGTCCAAATATATTTTGGGATTGTTGGGCTGCTTGTGCAAATAGACCTTGTCCTGCTTGTGGATTTTGACCCAATGTTTGTTGGGCAGCCTGAGCAAATAGTCCTTGTTGCTGCTGAGGCTGTTGTGGTTGTTGCATTGTTTGTGCAGCTTGAGCAAATAAACCTTGTTGAGGTTGAGTGGCCTGTCGAAAAATATTGGAATTTTGTTGAGGCTGTTGTTGTACAAATTGATTTTGCTGTGCAAATAATCCAGCTGATGCTTGTTGTTGTTGGGGTCCAGAGGAAGCAAAAACACTTGGCTGAGCCTGTTGCTGACCGAATATTGAAGATTTTTGTTGAGCATTAGTAGTTGTACCACCACCAAATATAGAATTGGCTGGCTTAGCGGCTTGACCAAATATTGAAGTCTGCTGCTGTTGTGGCTGGGTAGTAAAACCTGAAGAATTTCCAAATATACCCGGTGTTGCTTGGGTGGTTGCTCCGAATGTATTATTGTTTCCAAATAAATTGTTTGTTGCATTAATGGTGGTATTTGTGTTAGACTTAGCAAATATGGAGCCAGCATTTGTTGCAGGAGCATTTGCCATTCCAAAAGGATTGTTGCTATTAGTAGTATTAGTTGTTTTTCCAGCCCCTACGCCACTACAACTTGCATCCGAGGGCAAGTCGTATATATTAATGGCAACATCTATAATATCCGGTGTCATTTGCAGTAGTGCCTTCATTTTATTACTGGCCTCCAAGGCCTCCTTGTTGAATTGTTGATGAAATTGATCGAAAAAATTCTTTTGTTTTGCCTCGTAACACAACATGCGTACTTCTTCAAATGATTGATCTTCTATAAAATTGGGAATGGAAGGTTTATCCTTGAATGGTCCATAAGTGGATAAGGGCCACTGCTTGCCATTGATCGCTGATTCGACATCTGTTTTGATTACCTGTTTAACATCAAAGTGTTCATTGACGCACTTGGAACCGAAGCGACATGAACCTTGTTGGAAAAATTTACACAAAACCATTTTATTTGCTTTTTAATTTAATAAATTTATTTATGAAACCACCATACAGTGAAATATGAAAACAAATGCTTCATCTTATTCTGCCATATGAGTCATTCACATTTTATTGATAACTTTATGACTACACTGAAAAATATAACTATATTTCTACATTCCAACAAACTTTAACAAAGATTTTTCTCGCATAAAGTATTAATTTTCTTCTTTAAAGTTGCATTCAAGTTTACACGCAAACATGTTTTTTATAGAATATTCTTTGTAATTTTCTAAACTTGCGGTCTTTTTGTGTGAAAATGATATTTGTTGTCACATAACTGTGGCAGACATTGTTTTAACATCGGCAGAATTACGGAAGCAATTTTGTTCATGTTGTACGGTGAGTTCTTTTTTTGTGCGAACAATTGTTCTGACCATAGGGTAACATAGAGACGAGACGTAATTGTCAGAAACCTAAAGGCTGGGTTAGCCGACCGTTGATGGAATGTAACCGTAATGTTGACTTAACGTAACACTTTAGTGTGATTATAGAACATTAAAAATATATAACACGAATTTGACATAAAAATTCGGTTGATAGTTGATTTTATATAAAATAGAAATATGTATATAATCCCAATATTGTGTGCTATTTTTAAAAAAATAAGTATATTTCAATTTAATTGCTTTTGAAGATCAACCCTGCTAGCAGATGTCAAGTAGAAACGTAATGAAATTCTGTTTTTCAGGTTCAGACGTTACTGGTACGTTACATTTTATCACTATAATTGCTTTAACTACTTTACACACAACAGAAACGATCATCTGTTCCGTTCCGTTAAGGATACATTACATTACGGTCTAATCCACCCTTAAGTCTGTTGTGAAAAACCTATCTCTGGCAACAACAAAAACATGCTACTCAATGCATTTTGTTTTTGTATCAGACATATGATTTGTATTTTTGTTTGACAAAGCGGAGTGTCTCGTCTCTATGTATAATTCTCTATGGTTCTGACGTTGTTCGAACAATAACATAATATCGACAAGAGTTGACCACACCAGACACATTCATGTGCGGACAACAAATTGAGATTTTTATATTTGCATTTTTTTTTAATTTTTTATTATAATACAACATACATACATATATTAAACACAGTTATAATGATTTTTTTCTTTAAATACTTGTACTATAGTGGTTAAATAAAGATAAAATTAATAATCAAAATCAAGATATGGAATATTATAGTGACAAAAGAGTTCTTCAGAATTGAGTCCTTTAAGTTTAGTTATTTTATCTGTTTGATCACCTGAGTCACTGGAAGGTGGAGCAGTAAGATATTTTACAGCAACTTTTTTCAATTTTTCGTATGGACTTGAATTCCAATATTCATAAATGTTAGATTTTCTACGTTGTAAAGGCTCCCGCATATATGAAAATAGTTCTTTTCTAAACGAAATATCGGTTTCTATAAAAGATGCCATACAATCATGTTTTTCCCAAAGGCTATTTTTTATCTTTCGGACACTTTTAGTAATTAAATTGTTTTCAATTTCAATGTTTACTACCACAGATTTTGTGTCATTTTCAGTTTGACACAAAAATTCAGACATTTCCTTTTCAGCAATTTGAATTTGAGTTTGGCTTAAATACTTGTTCTTAAATCGGGGATCGAGGTATGTTGCTACTATTAATAATGGACATGATCCTATAAATTTAAAATTTTCTTTTAGAGCATGTTTTAACACATTTTTCAGTGGCTCTGCTCCATTGCCTTCACTCATTTTTGATATCAACATATATATCAAAGGTATTACTAAGGACACCGTTGCAGTTGATAAATCAATAATCGCCTCATAAAAACATGCCAAAGCCTCCACGAAATCATTTAATAAATCCCATTGACTGGGTCTAAATCTGCGGGTGCCTCCATATGAAATGGAGTAAAGATTTACATTAAACCTTTGTTCAAGAAGACCTTCCATCATCAAGTAAGTACTACTCCATTTTGTATCATCATCTAGAACAAGATTCTGATTTTTAACAGCTAATGGTTCCGGTATGGTTTCAAAATATTTACTGGCTAGTTCAGATGTTTTAAAGTGATATACAAATGAACGGCCTTTTGTTATGATTGACTGAATATCTTTCTTATTCAAAATCGCATCATTTATTACTTGCTGCATGGTATGAGCTACACATTGCAATGATGTTAGTTTTACAAGTTTCAGAGCTGCTTCCATATATTGTACATTATCACAAACGACTAAGTGTATTTTCTTTTCCAATTTGTAATTAGTAATAATTTCCGATAATTTTTCTGATATATATGAATCTAAATAAAAAAAAATCATTTAATTTCTTTTACATAGGTATGTAGTTACAAACAGAATACACTCATTTACCTTCGTGGTCTTTTTCTAAAAATGTAGCCCATAAAACCAATTTTTTCCTTGAGGACCCAACTAAAAAATGTGCTGTAAAGCTTAACAATGATGGTGATTTTTTATGATAACTCCAATTATCTATAGTTAAGCTTATCCATTTTGCTGCTTCCAACATTGCAACCACTTTTCCTTTTACTTTGTTAAAGGTTTCCGGCATAAGAGATGTACGAAAAAACTGTTCAGTCTTTTTCCTGTATCGATTTTGTGTAATGGGATCAACAAATTTAATACGTTGAAATGCAACCCCTTCGACTGCACTGTATGGAAGCATATCCACCAGAATTAAATCCATAATAGATTTATCAATTCTTTTGGATATAACGTGATCATCTGGCCACTTATTGTTTTCATTTTTGTTCTTATTCTTTAGGTTCTCGCATTCTTGTTTATTAACATCTATTTCATCACCGAAACTGGTTCCATTAAGAGTACTGTTGTTTCCAAATATATTATAAGCGCCATTCGATTTACCAAGTCCGGAATCATTGCTAGTAGAACATCCCATTCTAAAAGGATTATTGGTAATATTGTTCGACTTTGCCACTGTTACACTGCTGCTTGTATCCGAAGTTGTATTATATAAATTAATTGCAGCATCTAAAATATCCGGTGTCATTTGAAGCAATGCTGTCGTTTTATTTCTGGCCTCCACGATATCGTTGCTTAATTGTTGGTGAAATTGACCAAATAAATTCTTTAGTACAGCTTCGTAAAACATCATTCGTACTTCTTCAAATGATTGATCTTTTATGGAATTTGGCATGGAAGGTTTATTCCAAAATGGACCATAAGTGGATAATGGCCATTGTTTGCCATTGATTGCCGCTTCTACGTCTGTTTTAATAGTTTCTTTAACATCAACATGATCATTGTGACAATTGACACCTAGGAAACAAAAACCTTGTTGGTAAAATTTACACAAAACCATTTTATTTACTTTGTTTAATGAAATAGGGTTTAAAACAAAATTAAATGTTTTATCTATGACAATTAATCGGATTCGGTCAAAAATTTACGTTGGGATGATGATATTCGAATTAAGTTGGAGTATTAGCAATTAAATGTTACCAGAACATTCATTTCATTGTTGTGATTATATAAATAACCATGATCGTATTAATGCAGAAATATTATAGTAATTTAATAGCAACGTACAAGTTTTTTTTAAATATTTTTACAATAACTATTTTTTCTTTGCAAATATGTATTCACTGCCAAGCCGAATTTAATGTATTGAATACGCCCTGCGCACTACTAAGTGTTTTTTTTATAATTTAATTAAGGCGAATTTATAATGTAAGTATACATATATGTATAATGAATGTACAAATTCGCCTTAAAGTATACCGTATCCGGTTTAGTTACTTTCGCGGGAATTTTGCTTCCGACAAACTAAGGCGGATATTAAATTTACCTTCGGTTCAACATTTTTTTGTGGCATTCACTCGATACTGATAGCGTAAGAATATACACTGATAGAAATTTAGTAATCATTGTTAAATATAGTTAGATACTCGGTATTCGAATTAAATATTGTCGAAGTTCGAGTATTAGCAAATAAATAAAATTTTTCCAGAACACGCATTACTTTATACTGATTCACTTCACTATAAGTTGGTGTTTATAACACAGATGATTATTTTTTTCATTACTTGACTAAATGGTTGAGCAGTCAAATTCTGCGGATACCGTCAGACTTTGACAACACAAAAAACATAAACAAATTTAATGTGGTTTTTGTAAATGTACTTGTTGAAGAATCGACTCGAATTTATAGGTGACAGGACTACAAACAAATACAACAACAGTTACTTTGTTTTTCTTATTTAGCTTTCGTAAAAACTACACATTCCTTAAGACACAACTTTTTTATTTCTATTAAAACACAAAGCTTATGAAAGAGATATTTATTTGTCACTCCTAAAAGTATACATGAAATATTTTAAAATTTTTCTTTAAAAAAGTAAAATGTTTACTTCCACTTTTTCATTTGAAAGTAGAATTTTTTGTTTTTCTATACCAGCAAAATACATTTTATTTATTTTTTCACTTTCGTAAGAATTTGATGTCTGTGACATAGACGTTCCGACTAAAGAACTTCAATTTAAACTCAACATTACAAAATATGTTAGTTTTTATTTTAAATAATTTTCAACTTAGTCTGAGGCAGTATAAGAGTTAGAATCAGCAGCAATTGGCTTTTGTAGCTTTGAAGTCGTTTCAAGAGAATCGTTTAAAGCTGATTGCAAACGACACTCCATATTAATGACATTCATGGCATTCGCTCCAGCATCAACAACTTCATTTTCAACTTTATTTTTCTTTTCAATGGTTTTTTCCCAAGCCAAATCAAAGGGATATTCCAACGGTTTAAATTCTTCGGGACATTCATCTTGATTGGGAGCAGTGGCTAATTGTATATTGGCACCCTTAGTATGAATGCGTTCTAGCATAGCGACATTATGGGTTTCGGCATCCAAAGATGTAATGTGCTCAAATAATGCCTCCTTAGTGTGACAACCAGGAACTCCTTTCTTGCTAAAGAACTATTAAAAGAAATTATGACAACTAATTAAATACATTTCGAAAAGTATGGCCTTAAAACTCACCGTAATTATGTTATTACAATCTCTCATTAAAAATTCTAATGCCGAAGGATGTTGGGGTTCAACAGCCTGGGCCACATCAATAAACCAGCATTTTCCATCATGCCATAGAATATTGTATTCACTTAAATCAGCATGAACCAATTTGGCTTCATTGTATAACTTATGCATAGCATCGACTACCTCATCATATGCTGCCATCCATTCTGCGGAAGTCAAAAAAGCATCTTTCAATTTTGGTGCGGCTCTATTGTTCTCACCGATGAAGGCCATTACAAGTACATGTTTTTTTAATATGACCACTTCAGGACATGTTATGCCTGCATTATGTAGACGCATTAAATTATGCATTTCTTTCTCCGCCCACATATTTATAATAACCGTATTATTTTGTTTGCTAAAACGTACATTGAATCTATTCTTAAAACGATAATCGTCTTTAATATAACGATCTCTTTGTTTGAAATCGTTTAAAGTAGTTTTGAAAATTTTCACCGCACATTCTTTAGGCATTATTTGTGGATGATCGACATCATCTCCAATAAAACTAGGATCGGAATTGGCATGCAAAATTACGGCTTCTTTGCCGGTAGAAATAATGCCATTGATTTGTTCCAATATTTGATTATTGATTAATTTATACAACAACAAACGGGTACGACCATCGACACCCATCTCAGCCGTGGCCACATTGTCCTTACGATCTTGCATACGCGAATTTTTCTTAAGATTTTTACGTGAATGCGTTTTTAGTTGATTGAAAACCTTGAGTTAAATTAAATTATTAAAATCATTTTAACCAATTGAATTTCCCGTGTTTTACTAAGTTATTACTTACTCCATTTGATAGCTTCATTTCAAAACCAGCGCCATCACCTGTAGCAAACTCCAATGGAAAGGACATCATTCGGCAAGCATTACGCACACCGCAAAGATCAGCATCATGTTTGGTAATCATTTCACCTTCTTTATCGACAGTGTAACCACATTTTGGTATGGCCTCAAGTAAACGTTCATTGGTATCGAAACGATCCCAATCACGTTTATCACGCAAGGCTTCATCTTCATCTACATAATTATCCTCTAGCTCTTCTCCGGCATCTTTAAAATAGCTCTTGCGGTACTTATCCAAACATACTGTAACCTTGGATTGTTTATTGTGAGCCTTTTCTATGCGTTTCAAATCTTCGTTGTACTCTTTATTGAATTGTGCTTGTAGCATTTGAGCTATAACAGCGTCTGATTCGCAACCAGCTAAAGCTGTAGCTTCCTGTGCTAACAACTCCTCTTCTTCGCTTTGTAGAAATGCCAAAACTTCTGGTGGCAAATTGGCATCAAATTCATCCATGTCAACAATGTCCCAACTGTCATCCAATTTAGTAGCCTCTTCTAAACTGCGCACTAAGGCCTCCTCTAGTTCTTGTTTCTCTCTGAGTTTTTGGTTTTCCCTTTCCGTTTCTACCTTTAGGTCTTTTTCTAGTTTTTGATTCTTTACAATCGCTGCAAAATTCATTGATTCAACTGGGGGTTTGGCAATCTGGCCCCATGGACATGTGGTATTAGGGTTCGTATTGGCAGCCATCTTTTTGTTTCTTATTATATATTATATTAAATAAAACTTAACTAATTGATGATCTATTATTTTAACAATAATAACAATTTATTATAACTGAATTGTATAAAAACGAATCCCAAGTTGTGTTATTTGATGAAATATGCGTACTATTTTTTGTTTTTGTTGGCCTTTGTATATGTATTCCAATGACAATTGTGAAATATCAAGGAGCTTCGAAGATGATGATTGCAGTTGAAAACAATATAAAAAGTGTATAAGTTTTGTTATTGCATTGTGTTATTGAGCTGTCAAAATCAGCATGTTGTTTTTGCCGAATATGTAGTTGTTGCTATAAATAAAATTGACAGTTTCATATGCAAAGAAATGTAGTTCTGCTACTGATACTACCTTGTTAAATATGTCTTGTGAAATTTGTTTTTCGACAGCTGTTACTCATTGTGAATTATTAACACGAGAATTATTTCACAATGTACTGTATAAAAGGTAAAATATGTTTACTTTAAAATCAATGTTGCCTCAAGCCCCTTTAAATGTTATCAAAACATACTCTATTTTTCTATTGATACAAAACACTTTACAACAAATGTAATTTCAGTTTCCAATAAGAACTAAAGTAAAAAGATATGTGAACTCTGCAGCATTCAAAATATCAAATTAGAAATTAAGTCACCGTCACCACGTAACTTAAGTTTGAATATTTTTAAAGAACAAACTTAATGCCGATTTAAAAGATAAATTAATGGGTATTTTTAATTAGTTGACATTTTTTATACGGCCTTTTTCCATTCAAAATGACAATCTCGAATTCTCGATTTTTTTGAGCAAATAGTCGATTGAAGGAACCCTACAAGCAACATCTTGTTGAAGAATTTTGGGGATACAAAAACATTAACTGGGGATGTGGACTGAACAAATATCGACAACACTGTATTATTTATATGTGTGATGTGGCCAACGAAAACTATTTTTTCATTTTTTTACGAGACAAATATAGAGTTTTCTAAATAAAAAAGGAAAATAATTGGAAAAGTGAAATTTGTAAAACGATTAGCAAACGAAAAACGCAATGCACAATGTGGAAACTACAAGAAGCAACGAATTTATTAACCCGATTAATCCTAATCTTAGTTTTAACTGCACCACTTCTGGACTCTACTCTGGCGTTATCGGACAAAAGATTATGTGCAGATGAGAATTGTAAAGGTAAGTAACTAACTATAAGAATGCCAATAGGAAGACAATGAGATAATGTTTTTATTTTTAAATTATATTTTAGGAATCATTTCTTTGGGCACGGGGAAAATTAATTACAGAGCGGGGGAGGAAGGCATGGTATCGTTTAAAATTAATGCTCCTATACGCATAAAATCAAAGAGTGCTGGCAAGGATCCTTCACTCTGGGGTATTGAAGTTAATGGTCGAGAGGGTTATGCGCCTAAACAGTTAATTCGCGAAACAAAGATTATAATAGGTGAAAAAAATCTCAAGTATACTGTTGATGTAAAGCCAGTGAATGAAGCTCGTATTTTGAGCACATCTGAAAAGACAGTAGAACAGGAAAACACCATAGAAACAACAACAACTACACCTCTAAATGATGTACCCATAGAATCAACGGAGAAACCATTAGTAAACAATTCAAATGAAAGCATCACCACAGAAACTCCAGCTGTGGCCACACCCGTATATTCGGAAGTAGTGGATGGTACACAAATACCAATTTTTAATAATGATTCGGATGGTGTTGTTGACACTACGGATGGTGTTGTTGAAACTGTGCAGGAAGAAATTAAACCTTTGAATAGATATCAAATGGAAGAGGAAACTGACTACGAAGATGATATTGGTGATTATGATGAGGATGAAGAAGAGGAATTTCAATATATTCAAAAGAGGCAAGCAGCAAAAGGAGAATTAAAACCTTCAGCAGCTGATGCCCATAATAATGATATAGAATCAAGTGAAGAAGTAAAAACCAATGCCAAAGTTGTTAACAATGAAACCACAGAAAAACAATTAAATAATATTGAAGACAAGAAAATTGAAGCAGAAAATATTACTGAATCTCCACAACCTTCCAATAATAATAACTCTTCGAAAAACGATGCAATAATGGAAAATTTAGAAGAACTAGAAAACAAACAAGTTGAAAACTCAAAAGATTCGGAAGAAAAACTAAATACTATTAACGAGAATCAAGTGAACACTGCACAGGTTAAAGAAGATCTATCTGAAATGTTGCCAAGTTCAGAAGTTTTGAGTGATAATAGCTATATGGAAAAAGAAGTAATTTCTAATGGTTTAGAAGAACAAGAACATAAGGCTGAAGTCTCCAATAATTCTGAAACTCAACAAGATTTGAATGAAAAACAAACTGTAGTTATTGAGAATCAAGTAAACACCAAACCAGTTGAAGAAACTGATCTAAAAAATCATGAACAACTTCAAAATTATGGGGCACAAATTGAATCTAACAATACTCCCATTTCTTCGGAAAATTCCGAACAAAATTCTGTGGAAATCGAAGGAAATAAAGTAACTATTAATGATAGTCCAGCCAGTGATAATGTTAACACTACTGTAGAAAATGTTGCTCCTGTACAAGAGAATAAAGTGAATAATGATAGCATCATGGACAATAACGAGATTACCAAAGACCAGGACATATCTACGAGTAACAATATATTAGATGCTGAGCCCCAACCTCAACACGAAGAGATAAGTAAAACTGAAAATTCCAATTACCAACAACAAGAGCAGAAAACTGAAACATCTCAGCATGAAATTCCTACAGAGCAATCTGCAGCTGATATACAACCACAAGTAAACAGCACGAATAGTTTGCAACCACATGAGCAGAAAATTGAAACATCTCACAATGAAATTTCTGCCGAGCAATATGCAACTGATAAACAACCTAATGTAGATCAAGAAGACAATACAGAGTTTCCCCCGATTACGGAATCACATGAACATGTGGAAACTTCAACTATTAGTCCTCAATTGAATGCCGAAGAAAGTACAACAACTTCAACTATTAGTTCACAATTGAATGCCGAAGAAAGTACAACAGCTAAAATACAAGAAGAAGCAAACAGCCAAGAGCAGCAAGCAGCAACAGAAAACATTAATCCAACATCATATAGTCCGTACAATCATATTCCTTTAAATACACCACAACCATCCCATTATGATTACTCTACTCAGGGAACACCAACAACCGATATACCTCCAAACGACTACTATGCCCAACAGTATACAGATGCCCCTACTGAAAGTTCTCACCAAAGTAGCGATCATTTTGATGAAACTACAACTGTAGGTTACAATAGCGTTCCAATGTCACCACCTGCAACCACTTCAAGTCCTCCGTTGAAAAGAGAAGATGAACCACCAAAAACCCTGCCATCTTCAATGCCATCTTTTGATGAAAATAAGGAAAATAAGGGATTGTTTGCTACCATTATGGGAACGGTTAATAATGTTTTGTCACTCAATAAAAAGAATAAACATAGTGATCACGAGGGCGATAACGAATTGGATAGGATATTATACTCTAATGGTAATGGACATAAAGGTCAAACAGCAAATGAAGGTAAGGCTGTGCATAATTGTTTGAAAAATTTAAATTTTATATTAAAATTGAGGTTTTGTACTAAAATTGAGGTTTTGTACTAAAATTGAGGTTTTGTACTAAAATTGAGGTTTTGTACTAAAATTGAGGTTTTGTACTAAAATTGATATTTTATACTAAAATTGATATTTTATACTAAAATTGATATTTTATACTAAAATTGATATTTTATACTAAAATTAATATTTTATACTAAAATTGATATTTTATACTAAAATTGATATTTCATACTAAAATTCAAATTTTATACTAAAATTCAAATTTTATACTAAAATTCAAATTTTATACTAAAATTCAAATTTTATACTAAAATTGATATTTCATACTAAAATTCAAATTTTATACTAAAATTGATATTTCATACTAAAATTCAAATTTTATACTAAAATTGATATTTCATACTAAAATTCAAATTTTATACTAAAATTGATATTTCATACTAAAATTGATATTTCATACTAAAATTCAAATTTTATACTAAAATTCAAATTTTATACTAAAATTCAAATTTTATACTAAAATTCAAATTTTATACTAAAATTCAAATTTTATACTAAAATTCAAATTTTATACTAAAATTCAAATTTTATACTAAAATTCAAATTTTATACTAAAATTCAAATTTTATACTAAAATTCAAATTTTATACTAAAATTCAAATTTTATACTAAAATTCAAATTTTATACTAAAATTCAAATTTTATACTAAAATTCAAATTTTATACTAAAATTCAAATTTTATACTAAAATTCAAATTTTATACTAAAATTCAAATTTTATACTAAAATTCAAATTTTATACTAAAATTCAAATTTTATACTAAAATTCAAATTTTATACTAAAATTCAAATTTTATACTAAAATTCAAATTTTATACTAAAATTCAAATTTTATACTAAAATTCAAATTTTATACTAAAATTCAAATTTTATACTAAAATTCAAATTTTATACTAAAATTCAAATTTTATACTAAAATTCAAATTTTATACTAAAATTCAAATTTTATACTAAAATTCAAATTTTATACTAAAATTCAAATTTTATACTAAAATTCAAATTTTATACTAAAATTCAAATTTTATACTAAAATTCAAATTTTATACTAAAATTCAAATTTTATACTAAAATTCAAATTTTATACTAAAATTCAATTTTTATACTAAAATTCAATTTTTATACTAAAATTCAAATTTTATACTAAAATTCAAATTTTATACTAAAATTGGAATTTTATAGAAAAATTGGATATACTAAAATTGAAATTTTATACTAAAATTGAAATTTTGTTTTAAAATTTAAATTTTATACTAAAATTGGAAGTTTATACTAAAACTAGCTGAACCCGGTCCGCGTTGCTGGCCCTTACAATAATTCTGTTTTATATTGCATCTCGATTTGAATATACAGTGTCGGACAAAAAAAAAGCACGGACTCCCCCGACCTGACATCGCACCCGAAAGACTGAGGGTCATTTGACAAAGTTGTAGCAGATATCTATAAGTACAGTGGCATGATATGCCCTTAAAAAAATGAAACGAATGTATTTAGGGGAAATGGGATATTATATTTATGAATTCATCTTAAGGACAGGGGATATACGTTTCTTTTATTTTATTTACTCAGGAGCAAACCACATACAAAACATGAATTTTCCAAATGTAAGCCAGCTATAGTCAACGATTGGCCTTATGCTTTGTCGTTGGAAATCTTTGGTATGCGTGAAATCATTACATCTTCGCATTTGAATCTGCCACCGATGATTGTTGCCTCAATTAAATTTGGTGAACATTTTTTGATGGTCAATCGTGTTCCGTTGCATAATTTTGGGGCGTTTATGTTGCGGAGAAACATTATCTGTGATCCAACCTTCAATATTTCAGTAGCATAATTGAGGCTTGTTCTTCGTTCATTACTGTGTCAATCGATTTGTAGTTCATTGTTTCGCCAGTCAGTGTCATTAGCGGTATAGTGTAAAAATTTGATTTTACCACGCCCCTCCGCCCACAGACCGAAAATTAAAAATCTGAAGATTCACTGAAAATTTGATAAAAATCGGTACAGCCATATCTCCGGAACCACTATGCCGATTTCGTGCAAACTTCACATAAACCATCTACAGACCATCCCCAACGTACCCCCAATTTTTTGTTGAAATCGGTCGACCCGTTTTCGCAGTTAGTGGCGACATCAAAATGTACACTTATTTTTATATATAAGATTTAGATTTTGTTTTAAAATTAAAATTTTATACTAAAATTTAAATTTTGTTTTAAATTTGAAATTTTATACTAAAATAGAAATTTTATACTAAAATTGAAATTTTGGTTTATAATTTATCCCCCAACAATAAATTTCAGTGAATTTATCAAATTAAAAATTGGGAATTTCGCATAAAACAATTTTACTAAAAAACTAATTTCGTATTCCCGAATAACCTTTTAATGAAATATTTTCTGTTTATAATTTTTAGAGGAATATTGTAAAAACCTTGGACCAAATGGTGAATGCCCCCAGTCGGAGCTAAATCATCTGCACGAAGCAGATTCAGAACATTTCCACCATTCGTCTGCAACATCAATCTTTAGTAGTGATTTAACTGTTGATTCTTTCCTAAAAGCATTGGCAGCCAAAATTCTAGAAATCAGTGAGCTATTGGCATTTTTAGTTATAGTAGCAGCCGCTTCTCTGTTCTTTATTTTTGGCTACTACTGTTTCTGCAACAGTAGCCGCGAAGGTGCTCTACTCTCTAAGCTCAATCAATTGGAAAGTAGCCTTCTGGCGTCACACAAAGAAAATGCTATCTTGAAACATAATTTAATGTCTACCAGACAAAAGCTAGCAAGTATTGAGGACAATTCATTTGGCTCAAATGATATGGTGGTTTCTTTGAAAAAAGAATTGGAAGAGGAATTAATGGAAAAGGCCCGTTTACAGGAACAAATTACGGTTTTACAAAAAGAATTGGAAAATGCTGCAGATGCGGGTATTGAACTAAATAAAATTGTTTCCGAATTGTTGAGCAATCAAACGGGAGATGAAAGTATTATAAGTAGTGTGGAGGAGCTGCAAAAACAACTAAATGAGCAACAAAGTGAGTTTCATTTAAGACAAATAAGTTGTTTTAGTATTAAGCTAAATTGTAATTTTATTTTTTAAGACACTATTTTGGAAATCAATGCCAGTTTAGCAGAAAAGAGTCGTGAAAATAGCGAACTGCAATTGTTAATAGCCGAACAAAATGCTAGATATGAAACGGAACTTGCTGATGTGCAACGTGATAACGAAGAATTGGAGCTCGAAAAGGGTAATTTACTAACTAGACTAGATGAATTGAAAAATGATTTCGATAAGGATATAACAGCGGCTTTGGAAGGTAAAAATTTGGAAATCAAAAGGCTACAAAATGAAATTGTAGACTTTAGCAATAAACTGGAAAATGAACATACAAAATGGCAAACAAGTGTGGCTAAAATTGAGGTAAAAGATTCATAAAAAGCAAACTGGTGATAGTAATTTAATTTTTTGTTTAATAAAAAGGCTTTGGAAGAGTGCTTGAAAAATGTTAGAAAAGACCCCAGTGTTAACATTATGGAAGTTATAGATGTGGCTAATGTCAAGGCTCAACTCATAGAAACACAAAAGAAGTATAAGACATTAAAAGAACGTTTGGAAATTGAATTGGTAGGAACTTTAAAAAGCCTACTTTTTAATAGTAATTCAATATATATATATTTTTTAAAAGGATCAAAGAAAATTAGCTGACAATCAATTACAAATAATCACCACAGAAGTGGAAAAACTTAAGCAAGATTTCAATCAATCAGAAAAGGATAAATTGGAAGCTCAAACTCGTTTAGAAGTATTGTCAAATTACTTTAAGGATAAAGAAAATCAACTACAAAAGTATAGTTTAAAAAAAGTTATAAAAAATAAACTTTTAATTGTTATAACATTAATTTTATTGCTTTAGAGAGTTGAGTTTAAAAGAAGCCATGTGGTTGAAACAACAAGGTGAAACTACCACCACGGTGGATCGTGTAACTGCCATGCAAGAGGAAATACAATCATTGAAGTAAGTTATTTTATGTGTTCGAAATGGAGGTAAAACTTAAATTAAATGAAATTTATTTAAAGATCTCAGAATGATTCATTGCGTGCTGAAATCGAAGCACAAGTTGCTGCTCATAAGGCACAGACAGGCACCTTAGAAAACAGAGCCCATGAGACTTGGCTGGCAGCGCGCCAATCGGACAGACGTTATGAAGAAGCTAGAGCTGAAGCTACAGCCTTGAGGCGACAATTAACCGCCCTGGCTGGTGGCAATGTCAGTGAAGTTAACAGTAAGTATATTTAGATAGCATTTTATTTGGACTCACCAACTGTTAACCAAATTGGGGCAAATTGAAAGTAGCCGGACGGACCACCAAATAAATGAAATGCTTTTTTTCCAAAAATTATTAAGTCAAAATGTTTCTTTATTTTTTAAGAACCTTCAGCTGGTCCCGCAGGTTTAGGTGATGAGTTAACACAAGCTCCTTCTCCCATACACATGGAATCACCTGGATCACCTATGTTGGGTAGAATGCCACCACCACCATTTCTGCCGCCACCTTTTATGGGTCCACCACCTCCTTTTATGGGTATGCCACCACCACCTCCATTTGTGCCACCCGGTGAAATGCGTCCGGCTCCGCTGGGACGTATTATGTCTCCACCACCTCAACGCTCGGGTCGTTTCTCACCTCAGCACCTAGATTACGAAGACTATATAGATTACGAGGGTAACAATACGTGGCACCGCCACACATACTCACCACCCCCACGTACATATCGTTCACTCTCACCCACTGATAGTCGCTACAACTATGGTCCTGAGCGTGATTTAATGTCTACCTATGACACCGAGACAGATTTTAGTCCACCGCCCAGTCCCCGGGAGTCCCGAAGACGAGGTGGCCACAGCAGTGAAAGAATTGATAATAATACCAAAAGTCCTTATGGTAACACAAAGAAATTCAACTCGTCACATAAAGGTATTTGGTTGAAAAAATTAAGAAAAATTTAATTGACTTTATTATCATTCCCATTTTTCAGGTCCCTTAAGTTCTGGCTCTGAAAAATCCTTTAATACTTCCTCACATCATGATACAAAAACCAAAAAAGGAAATCCTAATAGTGGTGGTGGTAAAAATATAGTATGATTTATTGTTTAGCAAACAATTTAATCACAACAAAACTACCTTTAAAACTATGTATTCCATTTTAAACGCATTAAGCCAATGACAAAGTCTGAGAGTGTGTGAGTCTAGCCGTGTGCCGTGTCTGCCGTTCATTGTTAATTGTGTAGTTAAATTTAATTTTTTAAATTTACCTAATCAACTACTATCTAAAAAATTAATACATAATATTTAGTTGAAACAAAAATACAAAACAAAATTAAGCAAAAACAAACAAACTTAAAATATATAAAAAAAACAACTAAAAAAAATCAAAAAAACTAAGAACTTTTACATTCATTCTTTACAAAGTCATAACATTTAAATTAAACAATATGAAGAAGCTAAGCCTTGTCCACATTAACAATTCCACCAACAATTTCGAACATGACACTTAATTTAATACTAGTAATGACTACAATCAACATCAAATATTTATTTACAAGACTACAATCAAGAACTTGCTGCTTCTTTTATCAATTACATAATTACTTTGATGGTAAGTCAAGTATTTAGTTTATTTGTTTTTCTTATCAATAAATATGACAACATATTCGTTTTAATTTTATGCTCCAAAATGCTGACTACATCTAAAGTAATAAAATATGAGGTTTTAAAAACACAGACTCAGCTCAGCTATGATTTTGGTCAATTATGTATCAAATAAATATAGAATTTTATAAACCTATGAGTTGGAGGCATTTGAAAACAATGAACATTTTATAGAACTTTTTTATGTTGACTGCAACGTCCTTTCAGAAATGACAGTTTTCGTGGCTTGTTAAAATTTGTTGCAGTTTGACTTGAGATGTTCCTCTTTTCGGTTTTTACTAGCACATCTGTTTGTGTTGATGTTGGTCTAAAATTAAGAAATATTTGGGGATATAGAAAATTGTATACAAATATATGTAAATTAAAAAAGGGATGGAAAATTAAAAATTTATTCGTTATCAAAATAATATACAATGCAAATAGTACTTATAGAATATTCAAATATTCAAATATACTAAAGAGTTTCTACAGAAAAATGCAGTTATACACGCAATTTTTAAGGTACGATAAAGAAATATCGACACAACAGTAAATGTCATGCTCTTCTGGCTAGCTCTCCTTTATATATTGGGTGTATGTCTTAAAAATTAGGGATTTTTCATCATATGGATTCCGAGCCAAAAGAAGTGCTGATCTTTTCAGGCCAATAACGAATCAAATCAATTTCGGATACTCTGTTCAGAAGTGAAGCATATCCCAGAGTGATCTCTGCATTGATCGAATCAAATCGGACTGGGCAAGGTCTGGAATATAAAGCAGGTGAGGCAAAACTTCCCAACCACTTCATTATAAATACTTTTTATTTTTACTTGTCGGTTATGGTTTCATGTCTGACCGCATTTTCTGGGCGTTTTTCGGTTAATGCTCGCTTCAAACGAATCAGATGCGTTCGGTACAGGTTGCCTGTGATGGTGAGGCGTTCAAAAGATGCGCTATCTATTGTAAATCCGGCATTTTTAAGTCATACACCTAATAACATTTTAGGAACGACTGTAATCCAATATTGTTAGCTGGGCGACAGCTATTTATATCTGTAAGATAATGGAAATAACCAAATTTATATCAAAGGATCCCACTGTACAGTGGATTCATCTTCTGAGACAACCTGAAGGATATTGTAAAATCGAATGCTCATTTGTAATTTTTGTAAGCCAGAATCCGGTACGCGGCAATGTCAATCAGGTCATTATAATTGTAACGCTCAATAGATTCAATGATTTCATACTATCTGAACTCAGTACTTTTTCGAATGCACAAATTGCGAAGAAATAGCCGCTCTTAGGCTGAATTCAGATTTCAGCTCTGGGTGGAAAAAGAAATCGCTCGTCGCACTATTATCGCTTAAGGGTAATCAAGCCGTCATTTTGTCGCTGCCTCCGAGAGTTTTGCGTTTCCCTCGCATTGGTTAATGTTTGGCGTCATCTAACTGTAAGGCGTTACGGTTCTTCGAAGTTTGCATTCTAGGCTTTTCGTTCAGGCTCTTCTTTGGCGTAAGCCGTAATTGGAGTTAAGTATAGTGTATTATATTAAATCATAAATAATTGTTTCAATAACTACGACAGAACTTTTCAATCTAGTTACAAGTGTTTGCTTACCTACTAGCGCTCTCCAAAGATTTCGATTTTGGTAACATATTCACTTGCATTATTTGTTTCATCATTTCAGAGTTGTTATTTAATAACTGATTTTGATTGATCACTATTTCGCCAATTTCATTTAACATATAAATTAAAACATCCAAATCTTTACCACTACTTTCCAAAGCCAAGGGTTCACAAGATTTGTCTGGACTTGTAGCAACAACAAACAAATCGGTTTGTGTACTAGAGTTTCTGGTATTTTCATCGGTGTTTGTGGCTTTAATGAGGCAAAATCTTTTACATTGTACTGCTCTGCATTCAGTATTAATTAAATCAGTTTGACATGTCTTTGATGATTTAACTAAACTAGATATTTGATTCAGGTATACTGTTTTTCGATTAAACAAGGCAGAAGCTAAAGTTTGTTGAGCTGATGAAGTAATTGCTACTAACATTTGATATTGTGTTGATGTGGTTTTGGTTATTGTATAAATGTTTGAACATTCTGTTTGTACTTCTTTTGTGAGTGTAGGAACTTCAAGGGTAAATGTTTCCTTATCTTCGTAAAGTATATTGTGTGTAGTTGATAAATTGCTTTGTTTTTTATGATATCTTTTATAAGCCCAATGATAGTATTTTATACGTTCTGGCCAAGTTTTACATTTGCTGCTGGTGTTTTTTATACTTTTGATGGTCAACATTTTTCCTTTTACCACATATTTTATAATAAAGCTGAAAAAATGTTTTAAAGTTGTTCAAAATTTGTAGTTTTTGTTTTTATTTTATTTGTGTCTGTCTCTTACCACGATTTTCCAAAGTAAATGCGGCGACTGCTCCATATTGGCTTTTTAGCAGATAAGGATTTAAGTAACAATGTTTTTATATCCATTGTTATTTAGTTACAGATACAGTTTCCAAACAGTCAAAATAAATACAAAAAGTCTCCAATTTTAAAAAGTCTTCAAAAGCAAAACAAACAAATTCAATTAATTTTTATTAATTTGTCATTTTTCTTTGGTTTTCTACTCCTTCCACATTCATCATACGTATTCGTATTCAACAACAAATTACAACAACATTGCTAATAAGCTCCTGGCGCACACTTGTTAATTCTCTGTTATTAACATCTCTTTTAGAATAATATATGCAAGTACATGCATATGAATGAATGTTTGTTCTTACTCTTAATCATGTTAATACTCCCTCTTTTAGTTTACGCGCACTTTTTACACGGTTCGGTTGTTTAGTAATAGTGTCTTAAGAAAATGTTCATTTTCATCTGTAATTAATGTAGAAAATTTCAATATTTTTACACCAATTTATAATAAAAGTGTTAATTAATGTTTTTGTGTAAAAATTTTATAGAAAAGTTGTTAATAAATGTCTGAAAAAAGTGTGTAAAGTTGTAGGGAAATTAAAGCAAATTTGCGGCCGGTCGTTGTTTTTGTTTTATGCTGTCGTTTGTTGCATTTATACAAAGTGTTGTAGTGGTGTTAGTGTGTTTAATACAAAATGTAAATAGAAAACAAAAGCACAAGTTATAAAAGCTTTTTTATATGAATAAACATAAAGTAGTGCTTTAAAGTAAAGCTTTCTATTAAAGAAAAAGCAAATAGGTTGCTTCTAAATAGAAAAGAAAATAGTGTTTTGAAATAAAAAATTCACAAATTGAATTAAACAGTTTATGGTTTTTAAAGTACGATATTAAAAATATATCTCTTAATAATGGAAAGAAATCTGCATTAAACATCAACGGAACAGGAAATGTTTTTTTTCTATATGTAAGTACATAACATTTTTTGTGACTTAACAGTTTCATAAAAGCTTTATACATATTTTTATTTATAACGAAATGTTAAATGTGAAAAATCAAGAGCTTTATTTAACATTTATTTGATAGCATTTAGTAATTCGCATAGTAATTTAAATAAAATGGAATATAAAATTGTTATATGACTTTTGTATCTTCTGTCTATACTTGACAAATATTTATCATAACAATTAATGACGTTTGTTGTCAAGATAAAAGAACTAACAATTTTAACATAACGAAGCAATAATACTAATAAATTTTTTATCATGACAAAAATTTATCAGGTATAGACATAGGGTAAGAAAATCATTCCTTATCATTACCTTATAATCAACTGTAAAGTTTTTTGAAAATACATACGCAGATTCAGTTTCTTCTTATTAATAAGAAATTATAATGTGAATCTGAAAAATACATAGCTGGTATCTAAGTAACAAAAATATAGATACATATGTACTATGTGAATGTATTCCTAGCTATGACATTTTCCCATCTTTCTGGCACCGTATGGATTCCGTGCCAAAATAACTGCTCATCTTTTGAGACCAATAACGAATCAATCCAATTTCGGCAAGTATTCTGAAGAGAAGCGTATCCCAGGGAGAGCGTTCTGCATCGATCGAAACAAGTTGTTGTCGGACGGGCAAGGTCAGGACTTAAAGACGGGTGAAGCAACCCAACCACTTCATTCTAAATAGTTTTAACAGGTATTGCATAATGTTGCGGAACGTTGTCATGATGGGATATTACGGCTTCATATGCTGATGGTTTTTCGGCCAATGCTCGCTTCAAACAAATCAGTTGCGTTCGGTACAGGTTCTATGTGATGGTTTGGCTAGATTTCAGCAGCTCATAATATATAGGACACTTTTGGTCCCACCAAATACCTTATCGCCATGGATATTTGGCTTTGGTGTCGATTTGGTTGTTTGGAATGGCATCACATACCATCTATTATTGCTTCGGGTTATCGTAATGGATCCATTTTTTATCGAAAGTATTGATTCGTTGCAAAACTTAATTTCTTTTATAGCGTTCAGGCATCATTTCGGACATACAAAATCGTCTTTTAAGGTCTTTCGGCTTTAATTCATATGTTACCCTACCCCATTTCCCTGCTTTTAGATGAATCCTGCTTTGAAATTGCTGCTGGAGTAGCTCCCAATGATTTTAAAACTCTTGTTGACTTTTGCAACAATGTTCATGGAGTAATACCTCCAATTCTTGTTCTTCAAACTTTTTTGGCTGGCCTTATAGATCTTTATCTTCCATGTCAAAATCACCATTTCTAAACCGCACAATCCATCTCTCGCACGTTGTAACCAATGGAATGCATTCATCATTAGATTTGGTGAGCAATCGGTGAGCTTCAGCGGATTTTTTTTTTTTGCAAATTAAAGAAGTAATACAAAACTTCCCGCATATGATGCTTTGTTGGTACAACATTCGACATTTTCGAAGCGAAAAAAACTGTCATGTTAACAATGTTCAATAACTAAGTGAGAATAAATGACAGATATGTACCCTTCAAAATGAAGGACACTTTTCTACAACATTCCCTCGAGCGAAAGCAACATAAAAATATTGACCCGGAAAAATTGAACATATGTTTCGACATCCATTACGCAGCAGGTATATTTTGTTTATAAAATTTGACTTCAATTTCCGTGCTCTGTCTTTGGCCTCTAATTTTTTAGTAGAGTTCCTGTCAGGAACTTTTTCAGCCTTGTATATAGTCCGAGTACTAAGCTAACCGGCTTTAGAAACATCATGTGAAGCAGGTTTTCTGCCAAACGGACAAGCTCTCCCGATACTGTTTAATAACATTGGAATCAGTTTGACGGCAGACCTTTCATTGTTTGGCCAACTTTTTGTAGGACCAAGTTTTGTTTTCTCGTCACTCATTTTAATCAAATTAACAACAAATGAACATAATTGACATTAAACATTATAACTAAAATATTTTTCAAAGGTAACATGATAATAAAAATCAAATAATACTTAAGGTTTTTTCGATCTCACTCCTTATATATCAAATGATAGTTATTTCAAAGGTCCTTCAAATGAAGTATAATGCACATTTTGACAAACTTTTTAAGATAATCTGACAAATCTTAAAACAAACTATATTAAGCTTCAATGTAACGTATAATACGACTGTAGTTGATATGCTCAAACTGCGTAAGTCCCTTTCATTGAATAAATTATAAAAATAACTTACCATCCAAATTATTATGCACAACTAAATCATAAACAATTTATCAGCCATTAAGCAATATTTTTTTTTCAAACATTTATTAAAAATATAAAACATGTAAATATTCTTAAACAAACAAAAAACATTTTACCTATTTTCTTATGACAATAAAAGTTTTTTAAGGAAGTGTGTTTAATATTTACAAAAATATGTATATAATTTCAAGAACGAGCGAACACAAGCCATCTTATCTTTAGTAACTTGCATTGGTTATTCTTAATGAATTTCTGTTTAGACTTGAGTTTAAAACTACTTTATTTTTTTTAGAATTAGAATTGAGTATAAACTTGTTTTCTTTTTAATTTACAATAGGAAGAAATTTGTAATACGCTATAAAAATGCACCGAGAAAAACAAATAGACTCTAGAGAATCGTTTGCATATTAAGAGTGCATCAACTGTACATAAATTGAAATACATATAGTAGACAATACATAGTATATATTAGTGTTAAGTTGTTGTGGGGCAACCTCTGGTAGATGATTCATATGATGTTAGTTTATTGGCCGCTGTAGGAGTAGATGCCTCATTGTCATCGGTGGAGGATGGTGAGGATGAGGTTGATAGCGATAATTTATCGTTTTGACCAGGATGCTGCTGCATTTGTCTTTGTGGGTAGTTGTGCTGTTCATTGGACTGATTACTGTGATTGCTTTGATCGTCATGGGTTACAATCCGCAGGCCACTTGCTGCCGAATCAGGATCGGAAGGTGCATAAGATGAACTTCTACCCGGCGATTGGGGCTCGGAATGTGGTGTTGTAGAGCTTTCGGGTCCAGCGATAGCATGTTTAGCTGAACTGGCGGCGGTGGCATTTAGTGGTAGTTGTGTAACTTTACCCATAAAGGAGCGTATTTCCTCGAAATAAGATTCTTCGGCTGGGTTCTCACAGAAACGGCGCAAACCTCCTCGCAATCGCTCATTTAGTCCCAGACCCATGGAGGCAGCATCGGCTTCGTGCTTCTTCAAATGTCTATCCAAGTTGGTTTGCTGGCCGAAACATCTCTCGCATATTTCACACTTGAAAGGTCTCTCCTTGTTGTGAATATTTCGGACATGTCGTTGCAGATTCGATGATATGCTAAAGGAACGTTCACAGTATTTACATTTGTACGGCTGTTCACCCGTGTGGGTTCTCAAATGACGCGTTAGATTTGCAGAGCGAGGAAATACTTTGCCACAGAATTTGCAGGTGTACCGATCTTTAGATTTGTACGAGAGGTTACCCGAGACTTGAGTGTTTGTACGAGAGTTGACAGTAGTGGTTCGTTTATGACGATATGGTTGGTTAGGAGTTGAAGCGGGCGTGGCCGGACTATTTTGATTGATTAGCAGGGAGTTGGTAAGATTTTCGGTTAGCGAACAGCGTGTTTGTTGTTGTGTGGTATCAAAATTAATATCGTTAAGCGTAGAAGAATCTGTAGTAGCTATAGGAGGTGTGGTTGTAGTCGCTGAGACTGTACTGGAACTTTTTTTCGACTCTTTGCCAAGAGGTGTGGTGAAAAAGGAAAAATTAGACGTATTCCCCGGTTGGTTCGGCCGTGGCATAAAGAATAGATTTCTATATGGTAGGGGTGGCATTGCTTTGGCTATCGTCTCTAGAAGTGTGGGATGTAAAGCTGTAACGGGAAAAGGCAATTGTTCCAAATTGTTGGGTAACGATTTAGCCTGATCCCTCAGTACTCTTAGTATCTTCTTACTATTCAAATTATCGAATTGATTTCGCACCGTGTGATTATGATTTTGTTGCAATAAGCTGCTATCATTATTATTCATTTCATTCATAAGTTGTCCCTCTGACTTTTCTAGATGATCCGCTTGTATACGCAATGCATGATTGTTAATAATGTTATTGTTATTACATTCTGTACTTTGACAAGATTTTTCCAAAGACGACGAGGAGGAGGATTGCTTGTGGGCTGATGCAATCATAACTAAATTACTATTTTCATCTTCCATCATTTCGGTGGAACAATTTTGGTCGTCTTCAACAGCTGCACCAATCGCAACATCCTGCTTCTTGTGGGCTAATCGCAAATCTAAAGGTTGATCTACAGTGCCACGCCTTCGTTCCTTGTGCTTAAGTTCCTTTTGGGTTTGATACAGAGCCGTCAGTGCGGATGTCAAGGCGGTGGTGGAGGCCCTTGAGGGCGATGTCAAGTCATAAGGTACATTTGAGTTTATGTTGTAGGGCACTGAGCCTAAAATCGGGTACACTGACCCTTGTTTGGGGCTGGGAAGCATTTTTCTAGGAGAATGGTGTTTTTCTCTCATACTAGAAATGCAAATCTATACTTTTTTAAATGCTGCATTCAAAATTGTATCTCTTTTTATAAATGGTTAAGTACTTAATGGTTTGAAGTGTTTTTTTTTGTGGTTTGTTGTGTTTGGATATCTCTGCTTCCAAAATTAAAAAGTTCTTGCATTCAATGGATGTTTTTTGTATATCATATTGTTTGTCTGCAATTAGAAAATAAAAGAGAGTATTTTATTAATATTTTATTTCTATTTCTGTTGCTAATTACTGCATTTATATACTAATAATCTAGCGAATAACAAATGTCAAAAATATCTATCCAAATAAACCAGTTAGTGAAGAAAACATAAGTACTTTTAATGGAAATTGATAGTTCGAAGTCGAATTCGATCTACGTCTGTGATCTACGTCTCCGATATACATGATTCGATTTGATGAAAGAGAAATCCTGCGATCTAAAGAATGATCCCAATTAGAGCAATCACACAGCTTTTTGTGATTTTTCCCTAAAATTAATATCGAACCTTATTTAACCCACTAATCAAGAGATGGTTACAAGATACTGATCTAAGACTTTCAAAAACTCGTTACTATCTAAAACCTGTATAGTATTCACCTTGAAATTATCTAATCTGGCTGAGACGTCACCAAGTTGAGGATGGGTTAGAATTGGTTCCAAGACAGGATTACATTATATTATACTATCAAAGAAAACTTTAGAACTTAGTGTTGCCAAAAACAACTAAATCAAAGTCCCGCAGTTATTTTTCAATTAATGTTACATTGTAAAACATAATTTCAGCTATCGTCTGTGCCAATAAAATAAAGATAAACTAATAGACCTTAAGTATCTTAAAAACTTCATGTATTTCAGTAGGTCTATCTGCTGATTGTTCAAGTAAACCTTGTGATCAAACTAGAGATAACAATTCACATACTTGTTCCTATTCTCTCCTGTAAGAAGCCTAGGACCATAACTATATTCTTCTAATATATTCGATCAGATAGATTATATTTAATTTCATTCCATCATAGTTTTGTAAAGGGATATTTCAATTTCTCTTCGTCGTCTGCCCTGTAGTGTATGATCAATTCAGGTAGCATTTTGGATAATACATAATTTAATAAAGAATCCTTTGTTAAGCCTTAAGTTCACCATAACAGTTTGGACTGAAGTATGGTGAGATTTAAGAGACATATCTTAGATCCAATGTGGCCCCACCAAGATACCTCACTCTTTGTGATCCTAAATGCTTGCAAACGTAAAGCACATGGTTCGTGGTTTCGTTCTGCAACCTACAAGACACGCTGAATAACCTAGATCGTGTTGGTGACTTCATCGATTCCCAATTTGCCAAAATTCTCTTGATATTATTCCAGGAAATGAATTGCCTGATGAGTATTCTGGAAATAGATTCGTTTAACACGAAACAAATGCATGGAACAATATCCACATGATCGATGAGTTCTCACTTAATTAGAGGGTCAACAAAGAAGGTATTTCAATACTACATTAATTTAACTTAGCTTCTCTGGACACGAAACTTAATGAACGTTTCCCTGGAATTTGATTGGAATCTCATTGGGAACAGAAGTATGTCTTTGCATCACAAATATTGTAGAAGTAGCTGAGATATCGAGGAGGACAAGCCGGAACAAAAACGTTTATGACTAAAGGAACATAGGAGAGTATTTTAAATTAACTTCTCGCTCGCCCTATTGATCTTCTGAAATACTTACTGGATACTGTATGGAATTGTATTTTTGTAGATTTAAAGATCTGGATTAACTTACAGATATTTCATGACGGATAGGTTTGGAGGCTTTTTTGATGTCTTTGAATAATCATCAATAAATATGATGGAAAATGTTCATTACATTTCAAACTGTATCAACTGTATATTTGATTATTAAAGAACTCGACTAACTCGTATAACTCAAGTTCTGCCTGAATGAATTCGAGATGCAACCATTTTTCTTCACTGAAAGAATACATGGATTTTTTAAATAACTCCGATAAACAACATAAATAATCATCATCGACTTTTTGAATTTCCCGTCTCTTAACTGAATGGGCAACACTGCTCCTGTCAACAGACGGCTGTCAGTTGACTCCTGTCACAATTTGAACAAGCTCGTCATTTAGTTTGCGTTTGAAAGCCATTGATAGCAGACTATCTCGTGACTTTAGGAGAAATTGGAAAAGAGTGAATTTCGTGGAAAAAATAAAGTCTAAGCTTGATAAATACTATTGGAACTCAGCACCATCAATTTCAATGGTAAAAAAGTGGTTTACTGAATTTCGTTGTGGCCGTACAATCACGGAATATGCGGAACATTCGGGACGCCCAGTTGAGTTTTGAAATTGAAATTTGGCCGATCAGAGATTAAAAGTGCGAGATATTGTGGATGCCATAGGCATCTCACATGTCTCAATGGTTTCAATTTTGAATGATCACTTGGGTATGAGAAAGCTTTCCGTAAGATGGCAGTTTCCATGGCAAAAATCCATAAATTAGGCTACGAAATGCTCCTTCTTCCTCCCTATTCTCCGGATTTAGCGCCGAGTGATTATATCTTGTTTCCAGACCTGAAGAAATGTCTCGGGGGGAAAGAGATTTGACTCCAACGTTGAAATCATCTCACAAACAAATACCTATTTTGATGACCTCGACAAATATTATTTTTTGGAAGGAATATAACAATTAGAGAAACATTGGAAAAACTGCATAGAGCTCAAAGGAGACTATGTTGAAAAATAAAATAATTTTTTATCCAAAAACCTGTGTTTCATCCAAAAAGGCACGGACTGATAGACCTAAGGTTCGAGTTCGGCAACGGAGTTTGTTTTGACTCAAATTGTTGGTGAAAGACAGCTCCATAACTGGAATATAATTTTATTCTCCAGTTATGCATCTTAATTCCAAACGATTTTGATGTCTGCAATGGCGTGTTCACAAAAATGCTAAGACTATATTTGAAATAATACAATATTATAAAACACAAATTAACGTATTCTGAAAATTAATTATTGCTAAATAGAAACACACACAGTTTGGTATCATCTAAACAATATTATTAGTTGACAAACGCGTGTGTTTATTCAGTCAAATATTCTAAAAATGGAATAATAAAAATATTTCCAGATACAAGCTTGAAAATGTTTCCTATTGAAATAATATTTGTTCAAAAAGAACTTGAAAATATTAAATAACAACCAACAAAATAATACGTAAATATAAATAAATAATTTCGAATTAAGTATAATTAGTTTATTCTTACGTATTTATGTATTAGGGTTAAAAATTATTCCATCATTTAATTTAAGCGAATAAAAATTAGGAATTTTGTACGAATATCTCAAATGTAACAGAATTGTTTCGATTAATACGAGAGTGTATGATGGTGGGAGAGTAAGAGAAAGGAAAGAACTTATGACAGGTATAGAGAAACGAAGATTTATTCTGGATCCTTATAGATAGCGGAGTCGATTAAGCCATGTCCTTCTGTCTGTCTGTTGAAATCAATTTTCTGAAGACCCCTGATATCTTCGGGATAAAATCTTCAATAATTCTGTCAGACATGCTTTCGAGATGTTTGCTATTTAAAATCAGCAAAATCGGTCCACAAATGGCTGAGATATGAGGAAAAAACCAGGACAACCTCGATTTTTGACCTATATCAGGATTACTAAGTCATTAATATAGACAATATGGATATCTAATGATATTTTTTAATCCGAATTTATTTTTCACGAAAAAAAAATTTAAAAAAAAAATTTTTTTGTAAAATTTTAAAAAAAAATTGTATTAAAAAATAAATTTTAAAAAAACAATTCGAAAAATTTTTTTTCCAAAAAATGAAAAAAATCCCAAAAAAAATTTTTAAATTTAAAAAAACAATTAAAAAACAATTCGAAAATTTTTTTTTCCAAAAAAATTAAAAAACTGCAAAAAAAAAATAAATGTTGTTCACCAAAAATATTTAAAATTTTTATTTTGAAGTATAATTTGGTGAAGGGTATATAAGATTCGTCACAGCCGAATATAGCTTGTTCTTGTTCATATATTAAACTGTACTTTAGTATGCGCGATTTTCTTATGTATGTTATGTATTTTATTCATTCAGGTGGAGGTCAATTTTATCTTCTTAATATCGCAATATTATAATTAAATTATTTTCAGTATTTTTCCATGCCCTAAAACCCAATTCACAGTTTTGTTATTATGTTTTTTAAATACGAGTACATAAATATATATTTTTTGGTTTCTAATTTGTTTGGAGCATTTCTATTGTTTTTGTCTCCCTTCAACTGAATTCTAGTCGTTAATTTGTTTTCAGTTGTTGTTAAACTGTGTATTTAGGGTTTCGTTCAGTGTTACTATTAAATGTTGCCTCAACTACTTGTTATTATTACATTTTTTTCTACATATTTTTTAGTTTTTTTTTTTTTAGTTGGTTGGTAAATATTTAAACAATAGAACTTTTTGGTTAAATTTTCGTAAGTAGAAAAGAAAAGACAAAAGACTTGATGTACAACAAGAACTTAGCAATTGTTTTTGAAACATTTGTCAGTGTTTAAGGCCGAGTGTTGATAAACCAAAATAAATAAAAGCCATCATCTCATGGCCTCAAAAATATAAATACCTCAACATACATATTTGTCATTTGTTTAAAATAATTGTTTTTTATTTTTTTGGCCATAATGTTGAACTAAGTGAACTTATGCTGTTTAACAGCATGATGGTGATGTTAAAAAATTCTTGAAATTGCTTAAATGCAATCGGAGTATTTTCAAAAATTGTTTTAGAAGCCATATAATTGGGGAATATTATCTATATGGAATAACTTTCCGGTTCAGTTAAAGCGCAATAATCCTTATTGTCTCTTAAATCTTGAAAACAACATACACTTAGCACCTTACAAAACTGTCGTTGAAAATGCTTTTTTCAACTTCAAATCTTAATTGCCGCTTTTTTCAACTCCACCTCCGTAAAGCATAATGAGTCGGTTTAGGCTTGATGATCATTAGGAATAAAAAAATCATTCATTCCTAAATAAAATTGCTCAACCATATCGTCAAGAGACACAAACTGCGAAACGTTTTGCTTGTCTGCACTTACACCCAGTGTCTCTGGCGGGAATCGAAATTATCGTCTAGTCTATCGGGACACTTATCTTAGAAATGATTGTTTAAGAGTATTAATTAATAGGAAGAATATTTTCCTGAAAAGCTCTAAAATTACAAATTCTATTTCCATTATGATTGATCTTAGACGGACCAAAATAAGTCCGTCTGACGAACCATCTGCCCTAACTTGGGCAGGTATTTGCCGACCTCGAGAATACACCATGGACTTCAATTCAGTTTCTTGTTCCGGAAGTCTTCATCTTCATTTTCATTGCGGTTCCTCAATTTTTTCATTGCGGTTCCTCAATTGTAAGATATTTGGAATCCGCCACGTCATAGAACGGCTTGGGTTTTTTGAGCAAAAAGTTCATGAGACTTTAAACGTGTATCTTGCTATTGGAGTTTGTGGCTGTGGAGGCCGACAAAGTGTGACTCAATCTAGCACATAAAAATATCATTTTGGACAACAGAGAGATTAATGATTAAATATTCAGCCCAAGTATGAATAAAAATTCCTCGGGAGTTTTTCCCCTTTTCTCATTTTTCCTATTCAAATTCAATGGTAAAAAACTCCCAGGGAACAAACTCCCGCGGAATTTTTTATTCATAATTGGGCTGATTGTGTTCCTTATGATATGGGAAACGAAGGTTCTTCTTTCTTCTAATGTTGTTTATAAAACAGTTCCTTCTGGATGTCATTATTGAAGCCAACTGTATACAGTATCTCTCTCTGAATCGGAATACAGAATAAGTTCTGGGAAAACTGAGTTTATTTGGAGGTTTGATCAATAGGTTTAATGTTTTTGGGTCCCAATGTCAATTGGCCACCTCGTAGTTGCAATTTTTTTTTGAGATACCGTTCAAATAGTAGTTTGACGATATTTGATCGATGCTATGTTGATAATCCATAATCGATGGATACCTTTAACATACTTAGAACCAGAAAACGTCTTGGAAAATTTGGTTAACATGAAGCTGGATTCTTCTAATGAAACATAATGTCATATTTATAATAAGTTCCTTCTGGATGTCATTGGTGGAGCCAATAGCTGTATTCTGCCTAGAAATACAGGTGAAGTTCTTGGAGAACTGATGTTATTTGGAAGTTATCATATAACCCGTAAGCTTCTTGGAAAATTTTGTTAAGAGGAAGCTGGATTCATGGGAATAGGAGGATGACATTCATAGAGGCAGCACCAATTAGACGGTGAAGTTGTACAGGTGAAGTTCTTGGAGAACTGAGATTATTTGGAGGTTTGATCAATAGGTTTAATATCTTCGGGTCCCAATGTCAATTATAGCTGCAATTTCACCTCGTTAGATATTTTGGAGAGATGCAGTTCAGATAGTAGTATGTCGCTATTTCATCGATGCTGTGTTGATAATCCAAAAACGATGGATAGCCTTAAGGAGAATTTTATCCAAACCTTTTGTAACAAAGAACCAGAAAGCGTCTTGTTTCACTATGTCACACATATCATAAGGAACACAATAAATACACTGGGAAACGAAGGTTCTTCCTTTTTCTTATTGAGAATAATGTCATATTTACAGTTCCTTCTGGATGTCATTGGTGGTATCTCTTTACCTCGGAATACAGGTGAAGTTCTTGGAGAACTGAGGTTCCCGATGTCAATTGGCCACCTCATAGCTGCAATTTAACCTTGTTAGATTTATTGGTGAGATGCCGTTCAAATAGTAGTATGACGCTATTTGATCGACTATATGTTGATAATCCAGAAACGATCGATACTTTTAAGGAGAATTTTATCTGAACTATTTGAAAGCTTCTTGGTTTACAGGAAGCTGGATTCATGGGAGCACAGCTTTGAATAGGAAGATAGCTTTTAATGACGTTCATGGAGGAATCTCCAAGCGTCATACTACTATTTGAACGGCATCTCACCAATAAATCCAACAAGGTTAAATTGCAGCTATGAGGTGGACAGAAAGCGTATTGGAAAATTTGCTTAACAGTAAGTTGGATTCAGGGGAGAGCAGCTTTGAATAGGAGGATACCTTTGAATGACATTCATAGAGACACCTACACCTAATTATACGGTCTTAAAATGAATGTTATACATGTAGGTTGCCCACCACCAATAGAAGTTTGATAATCATTGGTCACTTAGGAGCTGATATTTAACGCCTTTAGAATTTTTTTGTGGGGTGCTTTTGTAATTTCTTTCTAGCCAGAAAGTGCCAACCAGGTCTGAAAAAATTAGCTTGACAGGAAGCGCTTCAGTGGAGCCACATTAATGGAATAGTGTCTCATAAATAAAGATAATTTTTGGTATTTTTAACTACAAACATAATATACCAAATGAAATAGAGTTTTGTTCATATTATTTAACTTTTAAAAAAAATACCATTTATTATAAATATCCCAAATTTGTCTACATTTCACTATTGATGATCTAAGGCATTAAACATGATACTATACTTCAAACAAAATTTCATATAAATTTATAATCATTATTAAAGAACTACTGACAGTAATATTTTCTGCTCCATTTACATAAATCGATGAAGTGAGACCTGTTATTTGAAGATCTCTAATACAAATTTCCCCAAAAAAAAAAAAAAAAAAACTGATCATTTATCATAATTTTCAGAGTCACAATTTCTCAAACATGACACAAACACACAAGCAACTTACTCATACCGCAATGCGGACGATGATGATCTTAAAACTACAGCATCTCCTAAAGTGTTGCCCAGGAGTAGAGGAGAGTCAAGTTAAACTAAACTTTATTTAATTGAATTGAAGTTGGTTTGGTAGGTTGATGATGATGGCTGTTTGCTAGATTAAAAGTAATTTTCACTTTATTAACAACAATTGCACACAAATTTACCAAAATCACTTCCAACAACATAATGAAAAACAAAATGAAATTCCCTCCCTTATTTCATGGCCTCCATGAAAAAGATGAAACTTTGAAAAACTATTAAGCCTTATAAAATTTACAATTGTCATCATCGTCATGATGATGACGCTCGTTATTGTCATTATTATTATTTCTTTTTGGAGTTATGAATGTAGCAAATAAAATAGAAATGAAAATCATTTTCCCTCTAACTAACCATGATCATGATGACGCGCTGACGTTGATATCCGATGTCAATAACTGAACTCGTTTCTTGCCTTTTTATTTATTTATACCATCAACTATACATATATTTATTTGAAAATAAATTTCAGTTTTTCTGTGTAAATTGTTGTTGGTTGGTTAGTTGGTTCATTTGTCCAGTAATGATTTTGTGGCTGTTTGTGGTTGATTGTAGATGGGGGGTTTTGTCTGACTGCAGTTGTTCCATTATGGTAAACTGAATAATAGTCGTTGGCTGATTTAAATGAACGCTTGCTGGTAAGTGAGGTTTGTTTTTTGTTTTTTTTCTTCTTTTACTTGACAAAATTTTAATCAAAATTGTATTCGTACTGCTGGTTATACGTATTTATAATAAAACTTTCAGTGTGCCCCGTAAGTTGTTTTATGCTAATAGTAAATGTATGGAAAAAAGTATTTAAAATAATACTCGTACAATCAAAACGAAAGCAGATCATAGTTGTCGCACTCTTTTTTTTTTTTTTGTTTTTTGCACAATTTCAAGCTAAACAATTTAAATACACTGAAAGAAATATTAATGTTTGTTGTACTTTTTTCTTCTTGGTGTTGAATTGCTAAATAACAAAATGTTAACAAGGCAATTCCTCATCCTAATTGCAACATCATATTGCGGTGTATACCCTGAGGCATGTCAGAAAGAGACCATACACAACCATATCTAAGATACATTGGTTTGCAGCTCGTGCACTGCAGTTTTAAAGACATTCATAGATCTGTCATTAGGTGTGAGGTCTAAGTATAACTCATGATTCTCTTGTGGTCCGGGAGGGACCCCATGACACTCCTTCATATTAAACTGTCCAGCAATCTTTACTTCACTTCCTCCAATGGATTTGGGAAACAACCCATTTCGTGGTTTTAAATTTTGGTCATCGCACCTTGGCTAATTTCGTAGATTAGGCCACTGAAATCCTGCTCCCTTGGGTCTATAATCTGTTACCTTTGAGATACCGGTAGAGGATCATGATTCGCTATTAACATGTCCGTGTGCAGATCGATGTCAAACCAGTTCTCTCGGAGAGGGAGAACAGCAAACTTCTGCAGAAACCATTCAATCAGTTTACAAGCGGAACTACAACCAACCAGTCAATTTCCTAGTCGTGCAGTCGAGAACCTGTTTATACACACAGAGAAAGCAGATTCGTGATAGCAACCGAATTTGTTGCCAATCGAATGAGTCGGTTGCACACATAGAATTTTTCGGTTCTATCAACAGAAAGTCAGTTGATAAAGAAGAATTTCGGTTGAAGCAACCAAACTTTTGTTAGCCACAACTGTAAAATTCGGTCACTAAGGTAGAATCATTCGATTGGCAACAAATTCGGTTGCTATCACGATTCTGTTTTCTCTGTGCAGCAACGTAATTCCCAGTTATATCAGCATGAGCATGCGCCCAGAATATCACCATGTTAGAATGAGTCGCCATTTTATTAAGAGACAATCGGTATTCATGAACCAATCTAGATTTCGTGTGGACACCAGAGAGCTATCTAATCGCATGTTTACAGTGGGTAAATATCCGTATTCTCCATTGTCTTAAGAAACTGCAGCAACTATTATTTGATTCCTAACTTATTAAAAGCAAGACTCAGGGTTAAGAGGTTTTAAACAAATTAGAAAGTCTTGTAGAAAACGGAGTCCCATATTTAAGTGTTAGACAAAATGGAATTTATGAAAGGCTTCGGAATAATAGTGATCTTTAGGAGAAACGGCTAAATGTCATCGAGTACTGATGAAAGCCTTGTTCATGACTTTTCCATGCACAAACTGCGAACAAATTAATGATATTGATATCCGCTTGAAACTCGATCCTGGTACTGAAAAATCAGACTGACAACAATGTTCAAAAACCATCGTCGATCGAGGATGCCAGAATCCTTTTTGGAGCAATTTGTGGCAAATGTCTACGGGGCAGTAGTACTGAAAATCCTATGAATAATGGTCCGGGAGGAGGAAGACCAGGATTGCAATGCGTTGCTGACCACAGCGAATCTGATGACCTGTCATCAGTATGTCATCTCTGCAGACGTCAATCAATTGTCTTTAACGTCTAGTAAAACATCAAATAATAATGTAGGATCCCATTCCACAATTAATGGATTTCGCAATCGCAATTGCATCTCTCATCTCTTCCGAATTCGAACGATTGCTTTTAGAGAATGGAGTTCCATATTTAACTGTTAGACAAAAATTTATCAAAGGTAACGGAATAATGGAGATCTTTTGGAGTGCCAAATGTCAACAGGACAAAATTAGGTTTTCAATAGTACTGAAAACCCTATGAATAATGGTCCCGAAACAATGGATTCCGGAGGAGAAGACCAGGATTATATAAGTCAGGCAAAAACCTAACTGTCACCAGCACTACTCCTCCGACGTCAATCAATTATCTTTAACGACTGCTAAAGTATCAAACACTAATGTAGGATCCCATTCCACAATTAATCGATTTCCGATGCTATCGCAATGACATCATCTCCTCCAAAGTCGACGGATTGTTTTTAGAGAGATCCATATTTGAGAGTTGGACAAAATGGAATTTATGAAAGTTACCGGAATAATGGAGATCTGTTGGAGTACGGAATGTCAACAAGACAAAATTAGGTTTAGGAATAGAAGCAATAGAACTGAAAAACCTACGAGTAATGGTCCCGGATTAATGGACTTTTGTAGAGGAGAAGACCAGGATTGTATTGGTCAGGCAATACCAGCACGTCATCTCATCCGAAGTCAATCAATTGTTTTTAACGGCTGCTAAAGCATCAAATACTAATGTAGGATAGATACCATTCCACATAATGTATTTTCAATTCTATCGCAGTGGCATCAACTCATTAGATTATAACGGTTGAACATAATATATTCCGATGTCTACCGATTGCTTTAAGAGACTTCTCAAAACAATGATTAATGGTGCAACAAGACCTAAATGAACACCACTCTGCGAATTTAAATAGTCAGATGCTAGTGCCCAGGTATATAAGATATTCCCTAGCTGAAATAAGAGTAGGTAAGTGCAGCATTCCTAACTACTACCATTATGAAATTGTTCCCGACACTTTTAACTGTTGGCCTGGCTGCTCCAGTACCTTTCGATAACTCCCAATGACATCAAATACATTCAAAATGTTTCACTCTCGGAAACAGTGGAACTGTAACAACAACAATAATCTACGATATTTTGGGTACATTCGAACGGTACCAAACCTCCAAGTCCTACTGTCAATGACTGTCAACTCACCGACTGTTCAATCAAAGGGTAGTTTTTTCCCCAGGAAAGAACTGTGGGACTGTTACAACAACAACATAATGGTTTTATTAAACAACATGTCTAAAATCATGAGCTAGTCATAGGGTATCATTAAGACATTCCTTATATGGAAATATACAAACAAGTCCCTGGTCACGTGAAATTTCCAACTGGGCACTATAAGGTTGGGCAACAAAATGAAACATCAAAAAAACAAACAGTAAATTAAGATATCAAATAAACTATCACCACATTCACATTATTTCGAGTGTACTAACATACTCAACCTTGTGGCGATCTTTTTTTTTGTGTACATCTATTTTAAATACACACGGTGACAAAGTTACAATCATCTCATCGTCATCAAAACAACAAAAAAAAAATAAAAAAATTAAATTAAATGCATCCATTCATTGCACTCGAATTCAATTCCCAATTGCGGTATGATCAAGCAAAAGTAAAAGTTGAAATTACCTTTGTCATGTTGTGCTGCTTACAAACAGCAGACGATAAAACTTCATAACTAGCTAAAGAAAACAAAATCATCTCAATTAATTTAAATGAAAAATACTCGTACTCATACAAGACAAAACAAAAGTTTTCTACGCAACACTTACATATTTTTTTCTTCTTCTTCTTATTTGTCTGTTTAACTGTCATAATAATCATAATCTGCATGTTGCCTTCATTTAACTATTTGTACTAGTCTACGCTGGAGTTCAGCTATAATGACAAATCAACGATCACTACAGTAATTCCAAGTTGAATTCCAAATTTTGTTTCTTAAGATTGAAATCGCTATAGAGTTAGGCCTAACTCTATAACTAGCTCAAAAACTTTTTTTAAAAAAATTTTTCAAATTTATGATAATAAATATAGGTGTTTCTGTATTATTACAAACTGTATGGAATTAACTAAGATAAAGGAGGAGTTAAGCTTTCAGAATATACTTTGGGGAAATATTAACATTGGAACTTTGGTTGTGAAATTTTTTCCTGACTGTTGTAGTTCGTACTTTTCCAAGAGACCATATTTTCTTAAATGTATGATTACTAATTCCAAAAAAGCTGCTGCTGCTCCCAAAAACTTTTAAACATTTTAAATTAAATTTTAATTTAATTTTGGCCAAAAAACAAAGCCACACTACAGCAAGACACTTTAAACCAAAAAAAAAAAATTAAAAGTATTAACAAACTATATACAACTAAATCACTTGTCCACTACAATTTCTTTCGTAGCTTAAAGTGACGAGAACTAAAACATGGTTATGTCAAGCAAAAGTCAATTTGGTCGATTTAAACTGGTCTACCCAACGTTTGACCATGTCTGTAAGAAGACGTGTACAAATATTATGCCGTAGAGAAGAAGAAGAAAAAAAAAACAATTGCAATTTTAATTGCATTGCATTGCTTCTGCAATACACTGTATTTGTTGTTTTTAGTTTTATTTATTTTTTTTTTGGTTGCTTTTATATTATAACCATAAAGTACGACCACAACTTTGATTTGATATTAACCCTTTAAGTTTCTAAAGAATGTAAGATAAAGTATCTACCAAAAACATGGGTTTGTCATGGAGTTAAGAACATAATAACGGCTTATAAACCTGCTTACATAGAATTACTTTTTTATATTTTGAGACGTGACAACTCCAGAGAGCAACATCCTCAACGACCGTGTTTCCTTGATATAATTATCGTTCGTTCCTGAAAGAAATTCTTTAAAGTCGCCTAAAATCGGCTGTTATGCAGTAGCTAAAAATTAGAGATCGTCATGTGGCTTATCCTAAAACTGTGACAAGCTTTCAATGTTCAAAAATATTTCTTTGACATTTTTAGCTCTCTAAGTCTCGAATTGATAGGATTTTCAATGTAATACCTTGGTTTGGGACCCAATGATTCATTATTACTCTCGCATATCAAACACTTTTTGTACATAAGTTGATTGTAGATCTCCTGTTATCTGTTCCAGGCTCATCCAAAATTGGTATGTCTTCAGACTTTAAGAGAGCATTTAGACCTAACGCCAATGAATTGCAGCCAAATTATAGACGTAAATTTCCGATCGAAACATCTAGGAACTCCAAGAGATAAGAGTGATCATAAACAATCACCAAACAAGAATGTTGTATCCGTTTTGGAGTAATCGGTGAAAAGTGAAATTGAGTCATCCTGAATTGATGAGTTTGCTTTCTGTATTCTCGTTTAGATATAATACTGGTACTGTAATGCCTGAGAGGAAACGAAAGCTAAAGAGCATTAGACATTTTGGAAGACTGAAAATACGTCACCCTGGATGACAGGAGTGAACCTGAATTGAGTCACTGTTAGACATTTTGGAAGACTGAAAAGGTGTCATCGTGGATGTAACAGGATAAATACCTAAATGTCGTTGAGTACTGATGAAAGCCTTGTTCATATCTATTCCATGCACGAACTTTGAAAAAATTAATGATGTTGATATTCGTTTGGAACGCAATCCTGGCACCGAAAACTCAGACAAACAACAATGTTGAAACCATTATCGAACGAGGATGCCAGTATCCTTTTTGGAGCAATTGGCTAGGAGTGAAATTGAGTCACCGTGATAAGCAGAATTTGCCACGTGGATCCTCGTTTAGAATGCATGCAGCTACAGGCTACAGGAACAAGTGCCTGCATGTATTCCGGAAGACAGATGCAGTTGAAATCGCAACTGGAGAAATGGTTGAATATTTGTGAATCTACACAGAGAAATCAGATTCTTAGTAGCAACCGAATCTGTTGCCAATCGGATGATTCGGCTGCACACATCGAATTTTTCGGTTCTATCAACAGAAAATCAATTGATAAAGAAGAATTTCCTTCAATCGTGGTCGCGTATTCATGGTATCCAGGAACCCATACTAAACTGATTTGCAAGGCTGGGGATTGGGTTGAATTTAAGAGAGAATCTATACAAAATTAATGGAGTAGATCTTCGATTAAAACACAATACAAGTACTGAATAAAACGAGAGACAACGATGTTCAAAAAATATTACCGAACGGGGATGATAGTATACGTTTAGGAATAATTGGTTCTCCTGGATGCTTGTTTAGAATACGGCTACTGAAAAACTTGAGAGGAAACAAAAGCTAAATATCATTAAAAAAATTATCCAGGAATAAGTGTCTGTATCTATTTTGGAAGACTGAGAATCGTATATCCAGGATGTCAGTACTTTGTGAACAATTCTTTCTTGTTGCTATCGTATGAATATGAAGCAGATATCAATAAGCCCTGGAAAACCCAAATATTAAACAGCATGCAAATAGATCTAGGATAAAGTCCGTGTAACTATTTTGGAATGTTGTATGACAGTATTTTCTATATATTTCGCCTTTCTTTGAATCGTAACAAGAACAAATCGTTTGAATATCTACGCTGAATATGAAGCAGATATCAGGAATCCTTGAAGAATCCAAAGTTAAGATCATCATTAAAGATCTTTATAATTCTACAATAGTTATTCTCACGACAGTAATCCTTTGAAATATTTGTAATTTTAAAAGGTGTGTATGTATTCGTGTCCTACCCAAAGAATTTTTGCAATTTCCCACTCTGGCAATTTATATCTTCCTGGTAAGGTGTATTAAATTGGTCATTGTTGGGTAGAGCAGGGAAATACATCATATTAGGTTAACCGTCCTAGTACAGTAATCGTAGAAATTTTCTTCTGATAAGGAGTCAATACGACCCAACAAGTATCTTACATTTTGGACTATTTTTCTAAGTACCAATCTGATGCTGGCAATGAAATAATGATATACAAATTCTATTCATCAGGATTTTTATAAGTCTCCTAAGTAACTGTTGCAATATGTCAATGTCTGCTCCCTTGAATTGGGTCTATGTAAACCGAATTTTAACATTTTTCATTGTACTTTTGTAATAAACATTTCTCAAGGCAATTGGAAAATATGGCAGAACCAATGCTATTTATTTTAAGCACCTTTAGAGGATCTCAAATTTTAAGTGCATTCTGCGGTAGCTAATCTTGGTTTATTTAAAATAGTTTCGTATTGATATCATATCTAAGGAGGTTGCTTAGAGCTAAAATGAATAAACTAAACGTCAGTGGAACAGGGCATCGGAAACTTTGGATCTGACAACGTAATTGGTTGTCTGTGGGACTTCTCTCACTGGTTTAATTACTAGCTATAAAACTATTCCTCAATAAGGGACCAATTGTATCGCAACAGTATAAATAAATAGGGGAATAAGTCTTCATTTGAATGAATTCCATTGGGATCTTTAATGGCTTCAAATTCAAAGGAACACGAAGGAGCTGACTTATATCTTGGATGGATTGGGACTAGTGATCGACTCCAGATCAATAATGTATTCAACATCTTTGTTTTTTATCAAGAGCATGACAAGGATATTCGTATTTTATACAGGATCCTCCATGATATATGTGAACAATCCATGGCTAATTCATTGGCTAGGGCGACACGCCTGCTATTAATGATTGAGATTGCTCAAATAACCCCTTCAACTGGACTTACTCCATGATGCAATCTCGATCATGCAACATGATGCTATTATTTTGCATCATTTGCCAAACTGCAAAGATTTCCGGTATTACTCTCCAACAAAATATCCTCTTAAACATTTAAATCTACTTAATAATTAATCACTCCTGAGAAATAGGCGCAATGCAAATGGACTTTCTCATTGTTATCACAAGCATCACTTTTAGCGGGTTAACAAAAAAGTCTTTTTAAGATGGGAAAGTGTTCGCATACATAAAATGATCGAGTTTAACGATTACGACAATGACGGGGAGACTGTTACCATTTGCTGTGCTGTGATGTTGTTTGGTTTTTTTTTTCTTCCATCATTTACAATGTTCAGTCAGGTGTTGGCGATCCATTTCTAGCTTAATAATATATCTATCTATCTGCCTAGCTAGAGCTACATAGCCAGCCAGGTACGCTGGCTTGTTTTATTTGTTGGAAGACTGTTTGTGGTCGTTATAGTATTAGCTACTCTGGCTAGCTTAAGCATGCAATGGCATGCAGCTGAACAAAAAAAAAAACAAACAAAAAAATGTGGCTGTTACAGTTTTCGACATTTGTCCATTCATTACGTTACTACAACGAGTAAAATCTTGTTTTTTATAGTAGAAATTGAAACAATTTCCGATGTCACTCTCACTTTTTATATTAAAAAAAAACACAAAAAACAAAATAAATAATAAAAAACAAGAGCAAAAATAACAACGGCAACAACTATAACTGCAATAGTTGCAACACTTGTTGCCGTCTGAAAGACATTACATATTTATACTGCAACAAACAGAGAGACAGACAGACAGACCGACAAACATATAGATGGATGTATAGACTAGTTAGTAAGTAAGTAAGTATATTGGCCAAGATAGATTTAAAAGCAACATTCGATAGATGAGTTGAAAAGCAAGCAGCTGCTGCTGTTACTTTAGTAAGTAGCAACTTAAAAATGCGTCTTCTTTTTATTCATATTTTGTGTTGTATGTTGCATGTACATAAGCAAGTAACTAAGTATGCAAGTTTGTTGTAGTTGCTTGTTTCGTTTATGTCTATCGGTTTCGATTTCATTTGTATACCAGTATGTAGAAGAAGTTGCAGGCAGGCAGGCAGCATCAGCATCAGCAGCTAACTACTACTGCCTGCCTAGTTAAGAGTCATCATCATCCAACAACTAAACATCTGCAGCAGTTGACTTGGTTGCAATTGCTTTCGCACTGATTGTTGCATGCATTCCACAGCTCACAGTATCTAACGTTGTTGCAATAGAAAAGCACTTTTATGTTGCTGCTGTTGTTGTTGTTGTCTTTGATCCTGTTATAGTTATGTTTGTCTCTGGTCTAAAACTGGCGCTTTTAAAAATGCTGGTGATGTTTTTTTTTTGCTTCGCTTTTTTTGGTTTCTTGATGTTGCTGTCTTTTTTTTTTTTTTGCTTCTTCTGCTGATGTAACCATTAAACAAGGTTTAATTTTCCATTTTAGTACGTGTTGGTTGCAGAGTGTCTCTTTTTTGTTTTTTTAATTTGACTCTTATTTTTCATTGAAGTTGCGCTAGATTGTGTGCATCTAACTAAATAAATCTACCTGGGCAGCACTTCAGTTATTTGATGTCTTGTGAATACGTATTTAGACCAAGTGTTAGGACGATTACCAAAGTTTGTAAATGTTTTTTGGGGGAATTTTTTTTTCTTTCTTAAAATTTTAGTCGTTTTGTATTAGATGGGGGGATAAAGCAAATGTTGGTCCTACGTGATGGCCAGTAAAGTAACGATAATTAAAACAGTTTGTGTTTGGGTTTCGTAATGGAAGTATTCGGCACGTAAGGTTTTATTAGGACTCAATTTTAAAAATCGAATATTATTATGGATGTGATACAATATTATTGAAAGTCTTAAATTAAATTAATACACATGTTTGCTAAGATATGATAATTTGATATTATTAGTCTGACAATACCAATCATATCATCTAATCTAATCTTACTTTGTGAATTTCCAAAACATTTGTTAAAAGTTTATGAGAGTATAATCTGTTGGTTACCAATAGTATTGAATTATTGACAACCCGCAACGTTTATTCTGCCGACATTTCAACAAATGTATAATATGTTTAGAAGGTTGGTTGCTTTGATAAGACCACACCAATCGTTAGAGATTATCAATGGAAGAACACTAGATCCCACAATTTACATTAACATTTTTAATAAGGATACCCAGTTCATGCTACTTTAGATAAGTTGTCCAGAATATGTTTGCTCTAAGCATCTACATCTGCTTAAATAAAGATCTCAGATACATTTAAGTATTGAGCATTTTTTCCCGATATCTCGGAAGCTACAATAATAGTCATTGAAATAAACACTGGGATGTTTACCGATCATCCAATGGTCAGTCTCGAAAAGTCCTTCCTTTTTCGATTCATAAGTGCCACAAATGTATTCAATCCACGGGTCTATGCAAACGTTCTCTGATCATCCAATGACTTCCATAAGACTCAAAATATATTTTCTATTTGGACTAGGCAGCTCCGACAATACTCACTGAAACAAGTATACTTGGATGTTTACCGGTCGTCAACAGCTTCGAAATGTCTCTGACGCACAAGGAGTGTCTCGTTGTATTGGATTCATGAATCTACTCGAATGACAGTCACAAGTCTCGAAATTTTTCTACCATTAGAATTCTTAAACTCCAAAGAAAATCTCTAGATCCTTTCTGATCGCCAGTACCTTCAACAGAAATTCCACCAATAAGCACACAAGACATAATAAATTACATAACTCCAAACCTTGGTGGTTGTTATCATAGCCGAAAATCAGTATTTAGCCGGAAGAAAACTGCGTAAATTTTTGGTTTTACTGATATAGGCTAAAAATGTTAGGCGAAATTAGAACTCCCAAAGTCACCAAATCGAAATTAAATTTACTCTGCAATCAAAAAATATTGCAAAATTTTGGTCTAGAAAGGTGGTGTCTGGGATGACTGTGTATCATTATACTGATTTCTGTTGAAGCTGAATATATAATAACGAGGAGGAGATAAGTGTCACAAATGTATTCGATCCACGAGTCTACTCAAACGTTCTCCTATCATCTAATGACTCGAAATGTCTCTCTGATTTCGATTTATAAGCTGTACAAAGCATATCTTGTTGTATTGGAGCCATGAATTCATAAGCTCCAAAGAACGTCTCAAGATCCTATCTGATCTCCAGTACCTTCGACGGAAATACACTGGTACAGAGATATATCCACTAATAAGCACACAAGACAGAAATAATTACATACCTCCAAACCTTGATAGTGGTTATCCTGATATAGACTTCTTAAAATTTTAGCCGAAATTAGAACTCCCAAATTCACCAAAAGCAAGATGAATCAAATTCGACAAAATTTACTCTGCAATCAAAATTATATTGTAAAATTTGGGTCTGTTACGTGATTCTTCGAAGAATAGAAAGGTGGTGTCTGGGATGACTGAACAGTGTCTCATTATAATGATTTCTGTAGAAGATAAATATATAATAACGAGGAGGAGTGTTCTTCTTATGCCATCGTCTCTAGTTGGTGAGTATACGAATGATCTTCCTTAAGTAGAGAGTCTTTAATGAACTTTGGAACAAGATTATAACGAGCTCGTATTTGAGTTAAAATATAGTTCACTGACTGAGAGGGAAAGTGGACCGGAAGTGTATGCATTTATTTCATTGGATTATTTACGTAAAACGTTTATTCCATAATCTCTGGTTTCTATATTAAGAGTCAACGTATAAAGAAATCTTAGCAGATTAAAAATACATTAACTTAGAAGGTCTTGATGTAATACGAATTCGAAAGCTTTTGGTATTTTATGTGATTAATACGCGTCGCTATTTGGGACCGGAGAAACACGACGCAAACCGAAACGAAGCTGATTTGTATTGATTTTCATTTATGTAATTGGTTCGGAGATTCATAATTTCGGCTGAAAAAAATAGATTTTTCGATACCAACATTTTCATATTAACGACGCAAATCGAAGTACAAACGACTCAACTTCGAAGACTTGAGGCGCAAACTGAAACCGACGCAAATCGAAGGACTAATGACGCAACTTCGAAGGCAACGACTCAAACCGGGTGTAATCACATCGTGGATAAACTGCTACGAATTGTTCGAATTCCTGCTAATATTTTGGAGAATTACTTCCAAATTGTTGTCCAAATGTTGTTGAATATCAATTTTCTGAATTCCCAATCTCATTTTATACAAATGTTTTTGAATGAAGTTTTTCTGAGGTATAAAAATATGATAAAAAGAAGACTCAACGATTGCGGGCAGACAAGATGGTCCATAGTGACTACTGAACACTTCAAAGGCTTTGAGGAAATGGAATCTAATAGAATCATCTAATGGTTATTGCCTGTTACTTTAGGATACTAAATCTCCACAATAATAACTTCCTTTGTCTAATTCTGTTGTTGTTAGAATGAGGAAAAGGAGAAAGAAACAGTGTACTGAATATTCCAGATTCCGGAGACTTTCATCTTCCAGATCAATTGGACTTTCATCTCCAATTGATCTGGAAGATGATATTATATATGACTAATTTTCTAAATTTCAAATGCAAATTCTCAATATCATTTGGAATTTTCTCAATTTAAAATGGAATTTCTCAATTTCATTTGGAATTTTCTCAATTTCAAATGGAAATTCTCAATTTCATTTGGAATTTTCTCAATTTCATATTGAAATTCTTAATTTCATTTGGAATTTTCTCAATTTCATATTGAAATTCTCAATTTCATTTGGAATTTTCTAAATTTCAATTTGAATTTCTCAATTTCATTTTGAATTTTCTCAATTTAAAATGGAAATTCTCAATTTCATTTGGAATTTTATCAATTTAAAATGGAAATTCTCAATTTCAATTGGAAATTCTCAATTTCAATTGGAATTTTCTCAATTTCAATGAAAAGTGGTGTAGAAAGTTGTTATAGAATCGATACCAACTAATGCTGGGAGTAGTCGTTAAGGCTATAAACTAATGCATACAATAAGCAATTGCTGTTAAAATTATAAATAAAGTGTATGCTGGGCGAGGTTTATTTTGAAAGTAGATTAAAAATGTATTAATGATTGCATGGTTAGATCAAAGGGCGATAGGGGGCACTGTGTTTTGTTTAGAAATGGAATTTGAATGGTTAAATAGTTGGCGGTAGTAGGTACTAGTTAAATTCATTCATTGTTATCAGCTTAATGAGTAAAGTGACCACAATTGTTATGCGGATATTGTTGGCTGACTCGATACAGGGACAATGGAGAAGACATGCAGCATAGTTATAGTACGAGCAACAATTTATACACACTGCTGCAACAACCCCTTATAAAGTTTGTATGTAACTTATTTACGGTGGATAGTGAATGTGCGGATTAGATGCATTTTAATCTGTTTTAACTGTTTTGTGGTCTAAAAGGCACCACCACCACCAACATCATTACACATACAATATATGTACCCACAAAACTGTAAGAAAATAAAGTCAAAAATTTGTATTGCATTTTCCTTTTGTTACACTATAAAGAAATGCAATGGTTTGATATGGTTCATTTTAGCGGATGAAATGTTGGAGAGAAGAAAGAAAGAAATAACGAAATTATAACCACAACAACAGTAGATTTAAACACCAAAAAGAAAACAACTAACTGATCAATGGCTTCTCTGGTGGATATTAACTAAAATGACTACGAATACCATTAAACGAACGACGAACGGCCAACTGATCGACCAAACGATCGACCATTGTATAGTATGTATGTATATGCAGTGCAGTCTAATAATTGTGTTTGTTTGGTCGTAATCTTCGAGCCATTTAAAATCATACAGGCAGAGGCACACGTACTACAATACAATAAAAAAAAACTGGAAGGTGGACATTTCAAGAGCAACCAACGCCAGCCAGCCAGCCAGCCACTACATCCAAACATCCATACCATTTCATTTTTAAGCTTTAGCTAAAATTTTTCTATTAAACAGTAAAGTTTAAAACACCAACTGTTAAAATAAAAGCATTTAACGGTAACAGCAACAATTTTCTTTATTACAAATACAAAAAATTTAAAAAAAAACAACACAAATTTCATACTTTGGCATGCAGGGATTTTTTTTTGGAAGCATCCACTTTTAGTAGTTCAATATTATTTTAGCCAACATTCACCCAACTCATTTTACACTCAAAAAAGTCTTGAAGCAATTGGAAAACAGAAGAAAAAGAAGAACTTCAGAAAACTATATTTAAAACAATTTGGAAGCTGGAGTCCACCACACACTACATACTTGCATTTACAATTTTTGTCGGTGGTTGGTTGACATGTCGCAACCAACAACAATTGGTTACGGTTTGAAATGGAAAAAGACATGTTTTGTTTTAGTTTTAGTTTTTTTAAATGTTTGTAAACTTAAATGGACAGCTTGCATTCATTAAGTATGGTCACATTCATATATTGTATATCTTTTTTAAAGTGTACCGTTGTAACATCTTCGGTTTCTTGAATCGACTACTTTGCTCGTGTACCATCTGGAGCACTTTCACTTTGCTCAATGGAATGAAAATCCATTTATGATGCTAAATTGGTTTAGAGGAGTTAACATTTGAAAATTAACAATTTCGTTTTTTTTTTTTGCTTTTTTCTGCTCAAATGTGTTGAATGTTATTTATTTTTATCAGCTCTATCATCAAACAGCAGCCAGCATCTGAAACATAATGATGATGGAGACGTTGCAGATCATGATGACTATGTTCGTCCTCTGCATAATCATGCATCATTTTTTTGGAATACAAACTTAACTACACCATTTTTCATTGAAATTGAGAACATTATACATGATATTGAGAAAATTCCAAATGAAATTTTGAAATTCCATTTTAAATTGAGAAAATTCCATTTCAAATTGAAAAAATTCCAGATGAAATTGAGAATTTCAATTTAAATTGAGAAAATTCCAAATGAAATTCAGAAATTCCATTTAAAATTAAGAAAATTCCAAATGAAAATGAGAACATAGAGAAAACACATTGTGCGGAAACTCTCCTGTCAAAGACCTAACTCAGTTGTCAAAAACCTAAGTGGTGAGAATGTATTATTAAAAAAAAATATGTGAAAACAAAAACAATACTCGTATGTGTAACTTTTTTGAGTAATTTTTTTGTTTGAGTTTTTTTCGAGTTTCCGCTCTATGTTCTCGGTGATTGAGAATTTCAATATGAAATTGAGAAAATTCAAATGAAATTGAGAATTTCCATTTTAAATTGAGGAAATTCCAATTGAAATTGAGAATTTCCATTTTAAATTGAGAAAATTCCATATGAAATTGAGAAAATTCCAAATGAAATTGAGAATTTCAAATTGAAATTGTGAAAATTCCAAATGAAATTGAGAATTTCCATTTTAAATTGAGAAAATTCCAATAGAAATTGAGAATTTCCATTTGAAATTGTGAAAATTCCAAATGAAATTACGAAAATTTTATTTTACTCTACATAAATAATGTACATTAAACAAAAAACATATGTACACAGTCTAATTGACCAACAGGCATATCTTGCAATTCCAAAGCGCTTTGGTGTTATACAGGTCTTGGAATCGTTAATTAATTCTTGAAGATATAAAATCCTCTGCTCTCCTATTTCTCAATTTCATTTGGAATTTTCCTAATTTCAATTAGAATTTTCCCAATTTCATTTGGAATTTTCTAAATAACAATTTGAATTTCTCAGTTTCATTTGGAATTTTCTCAATTTCAAATGGAAATTCTCAATTTCAATTGCAATTTTCTCAATTTAAAATGGAAATTCTCAATTTCATTTGGAATTTTCTCAATTTCAATTTGAATTTTTTTTAATTATTAAAACTAGCATAACCCCTTGCACTTCGCTACCCCTACCCTAGTAAAATTAAAAAATATGAATGGAAATACGAAAATAATACATACAAAATTTGAGAATCTCTCAATTACAGTTCACTTGATATTCGAAAATAACTAAACTTCGAACAGGGAACAGGAATAAATTCGTTTTAGTGTTTTTAGCTAACCTCCGTAGAATGGTAATAAATTGATTGATATAGAGTTTAAATTCTTTTAGAATTATAGTTCTCCAGATATTCAAAATTAATTATTTACTTTCTGTCACAACCACTAATCCAACCCCGATCATTTGCAGCCAATCTGTGTAAAATGGTAAGGGAGCTATGCGGACAAAGTTTGAAGAACCTGTATGTGAGGTGACTCACCTCTATTTCCGACCCCTCCCATTTTGGGTTCTATTCCCTCTAATCTAATTCCGTCTATATTCAGCTAAACTCCGCACAGTAATAAGAAATTAATTCGCTAAACACTTTTTACAATTATAGTTCTACAGATATTCGAAATTAATTATATACTTTGTATAGGGTGTGTCACGCCCACTATTCTAATCCCGAACAATTTCAGCGAAACTATGCAAAATTATAAAAGTGCCATTTAGACTAAGTTTGAAGAATCTTGCAATTATAGTTCACATAATATTTAGAAATAACTATGCACTTTGTATGGAGGCGACTCACCATTTTTTCCGACCCGTTCCATTTTTGATTAAAATTCATGCAGTGATAAGTAATTGATTCGTATGAAGTTTAAAAACCGTCACAATTGTAGTTCTGCACATATTATAAAATAACTATTTACTTATGTACAATTACATATTTACCACCATATGCATAAACTCTTTTAAAATTTTCCAAAGGTTTATAAAACAAATTTTGAATGGAAATTTTGTTTTATAAAAATTTGTTAAATTTAAAAATTGTTTATGCACATGGGAGTTAGAAAATAAAAAAAAACATCTTCAAAATATATTTTTTTAAGTGACTTTAAATTACTAAAGTCTTCTTCTTTGTTTTCTATAACAACTCTCAATTAAAACAGAGCGAAATCAATACTGTTTAATTGTTTCTCTTATTTATTTACAACAACAAATTGGACAAACACGCATTGCTTTGTTTACTTTTTAGCTTAAGGTTCACATGTACACGTTTTTGCATATGTGTTAGTAACATCTTTAAACGCTTATAACTCCTAAAAAACTGAACCGATTTCAATAAAATATAATTTCTGTTTGAGTGTAAAAGGGGTCTAATGTGAGTGTAAAAGGGGTCTAAAGAAATCGACTTGCCTATTAATATTATGATAAATGAAATGAACTAACTGCCTTGGTTAGGAGTTCGACACATATCTAGTTTTCAAGATTGATTTTTTATTCGGACTTTAAAGCTATCAATGTTAAATATAAAACTGGATTACTGTCGGAATTACTAGGAACTGATTCGTTTAAAGCAAGCATTGGCAGAAAAATGCCCAGAATTTGCCAGGCATGAAACCGTAATATTCCATCATGACAACACTCGGCCACATGTTGCAATACCTGTTAAAAAGTATTTTGAATGAAGTGGTTAGAAGTTTTGCCTCACCCGCTTTGTAGTCCAGATCCCGTCCGACTACTATTTGTATCGATCGATACAGAACGCTCTCTCTGGGATACTCTTCACATTTCTGTGTTCTTTAATTATTTTTTTTACAAGAGCCCAATAATACCTTTCCACAGGCCGAAGTTCTTGACAGTCGGGCGAATTTAAGTAAACTTTTTAATACTTCTGTAAGTTGTTCTTATTTAAGAGTGATATTTTTTGTGATATCAAATTAATGACTTATTTAACTCCCCATTAGCTTTTCTCACAAATTTCCTTAATATTCTTTGCTTAAAAAAATTTTAAATTCCTAATAAAGCATCTTTTTGTCAACATCAACAATCCAATTAAAGCCTACTTAAACTCATAAAATCATTGCTAAGAAAAATATCACTTTAAACAACTTCTATCGTAGACAGAAATAAATATATTAGACTGGTCCTAACTTATATGGAGAGAAATTCATATAAGAGAGCAAGTTTTGTCAGTCAGCCCTAGATGGTGATTTGTAGTGACTGACTGTGATAGCACGGGTACATGTATAACTACAAATCACAGACTTTGGACTCTCTTAAGCTGCCCACACACGGGTGATTTTTGAGTGCGATTTGTTCCTGTTCGCCTTGTTAATGGGGCTGTACGCGCACAAAATCACAAGTAATTGAAAATTTTCAATCACAAATCAGGCGAACAAATCATTCTGTGTGTGGCCAGCTTTAAAGAGAATAGTGCGAGAACCTTTCGTCCAAAGTTTCTTTCAAAACAACGTGGGTTGAGATTTGTTGGACTACCTTGCATTAGGACTGCTCCTTTAGGTAATGATAACACAGCCCTCCCTCCTTGTATTCGCGAAGGTCCCTACCGATAATCATTTGGGGGAGAATCCATCTGTATGATGTTGAATTTTGGATGACTTCGAGGTTCTGCATCGAGGTCCTGGCCCAGTATAAAAATTAATTGGGCCCATGCTGTTCCTGTAGGCATTAAGTTTGCTGCTCCATGTTGAACTCAGTTGTGTAAGTTTAAGTTCTGTATTGGTGGAGTCTCTTTGAATGTCATTCAAAGCTGCCGTATACGAACTCAGAATGTGTCCCACTGTATGATGTTAAAGCTCGAATGCCTCCTCCTATGACATCACATGGCAAACTGTTTTCCCAACATGACGTTATGTTCCATGACTAGGAGAACCTTCGTCTACTCGTGGATATGGTGTTTCAATGTTATTTCCATGCAGTATTTTGGCTGCTTCAAATATTTCACCATTTAACGAAGGTGTGACCACACTGGAGCAGTGTTATTATCCACTGACTGACCTGTCATCGAATAGGTAGTCGACAAGGTTTCCATCGTTACCTATCTCCGAAGTGCTGCCGATTAGCAATTAGGTAATCTTGTTTCTACTTTGCAAAACTTTCCCACGACATGTTGCGATAGTCAGTCTTCGCTTAGGGCATTATTATGATATGGAGAAAGTCAGGCTTCGCTCTGTTTCTTATTAGCATACGAAGCATGTTCGGATATTGTCATGGATATGTATTATATGCTTTTGGAACCCTACTGACTATTTGGTCATGAAGATCACCCTTGAAACTAACAGGCCGATTGTTTGACCAACAGGCGGACTCAATATATCTTTATGGTACCAGAACCATTTTTTTGGTATCTCTTGTCGATATCCTAGCCAAATATGGTACCCACTTGAGAACCATATTTGGACTCAGACAGACGCTGTCAATTTTAACTGTATTTATTACTTAAACATTTTGGAGCCTCCTTAATGCATTCATGTACATATAGAAAACTAACTGTATTTTTATAGGAAAATTAGCAAACTCCAAGATATAGAAATACATAATAAACCAAATAATAATAATAAAAAAAAACAAAGTGTAAAACAAGAGACATTTGCACAAAAATGTCAGAAAACAACCACACATGTCACGTGCCTTTATTTTGACGTTTATGAGCACTGAAACTACAATTGATTAACTTGGCTGATTTTATTTCATTTTTCTATACGTTTGTAAGCGGAGGAATCAACAACAAAAAAACCAACAAACGACTACAAACCACATGAAGCTTTTTTTGGGTAATTTACTCGTAGCATATGAACGTATGTATGAAGTATGGATGGTGTGGTGGTGGTGGCAAATAGATAAATGAATGAGTGAATGAATGAATGAATGAACGAACTAAATGTACGAGCGTATGTACATATGTTGGTGGTGCACCACACATTTAAGCCATAAACATTTGGTTAAGATGTTTTGGCTTGTTAAATTTTTGATAAATACATAAAAGTTTACTTATTTGTTGATGTTGTTGCTGTTTTTTTGTTGTTGTTTAATTTTATTTTTTGCTGCCAAATTTTCTTTTTTTTTTTGGTTATAAATTTAATAAATCAACTCTGTGGTATGACACTTTTGGTCTAAACGAATTTAGTATAATTCTATTTAAACAAATTGTACGGAAATGGAGGTGGATGACCGCTTTAATTATGTCTATAAGCGTTTATTCTCGAAAGTATAGCCGTTGTAAGTAATAGCTAATACTATACAATTTTCTAACTCGCCAGTCCATCGTGGAGGTCCTAGCCAAGGAATTCTTCTATTTCCTTAAATCTTTTAGACGAAGTGAAGTATGGTTGGCAAAGCAATTGAATATGTGGGGGTTGTCATGGGGACTCTGAACACTAGGTGGTCATAAATTGGGTACGCCAGGGTCTATGCGGGACCAGCAGGCATTAAACCTAATGATCTTTCCCCCAAACTCAATTGTACCACAACTACCCTAGTCCTCCGTTGCTGGTTCTTCTCTGTGAAAGCTATGGGCGAACTCTAAATACGACATTTATCCTGCGTTTTTGATGTCTTATTTATGAATGATGTTCAAACTTCGATATAAATGATCCTGCACATACCTCTGTATTCCCTCCTCGTATTCGCGAAGGCCCCTTTCCGATAATCATTGGGGTAGAATCCATCTGTATGATGTTGAAGCTTGGATGACTCCGAGGTTCTGCATCGAGGTCGTGGCCTATTATTGGCTTAGTATATAAATCTATTTAACGAAGTGAATTGGCTATGTACATGCGGTTTCAATAAGCATTAAGCTTGTTGCTCCATGTCGATATCAGTTGTAGCAGTTCAGGTTCTATATTGATGGAGTCTCTTTGAATGTTATTGAAAGCTGCTGTATACGAACTCAGGGTGTATCCAACTGTATGATGTGAATGCTCGAATGTGTCCACCTATGACATCCCTGGAGGAATTATTTTGTCAACATTATGTTGTGTTCCATGACTGGAAGAACCTTCGTTTACTCGTGGATATGGTGATCCGAGGCTGTATTCTATTCTGTAACCACACTGGATCAGTGCAATTATCCTCTGACCGACCTGTTATATTGAAGGTAGCCAAGAAGGTTTCCTTCTTTATCTATCCCCGAAGAGCTGCCGACTACCTACTTTGCAATACTTCCCTACGATAGGTCGCGATATTGTATATTTTAGAGGTGGTGGTACAAACTCAGGGTTTAACCAGCTGCCTGATGTTAATACTCGAATGACCTTTCCTATGAAATCCTAGAAGGAACTGTTTTGTCAACATGACGTTATGTTCCATGACTGGGAGAACCGTCGTTTACTTGTGTAACGAAGGTGTAACCATACCGGATCAGTTTAATAATCCACTGACCGACCTGTTATCTTTTAGGTAGCCAACAAGGTTTCCATCTTTATCTATCTCTGAAGTTCTGCCGACTAGTGCTTTGGGAACCTTGTTCCTAATTTGCAATACTTTCCTACGACAGGTCGCGACAGCCTGTTCTACACAACGGAGTTACTTGGACAAGGGCTGTAATACCCAGTGGTATGAACTCAGTGTGTAAACAACAGTTCTACGTTATGTTCCATGACTGGAAGAATCTTCGTTCACTCGTGAATATGGTATTTCGAAGTTGTGCTTTGGCAAATATTTCGTCATTTAACGAAGGTGTAACCACATTGGATCAGTGCAATTATACACTGACCGATCTGTTATCTTTTGATAGCCGACAAGGTTTCTTTAACTATCTCCGAAGTGCTACCGCCTCTCGCTTTGGGAACCTTGTTTCTACTTTGCAATATTTTCCAACGATAGGTTGTGGCATCCTGTTCTATACAATGGAATGATCCGAGTTACTTGGACAAGGACAGTCAATTCCAGCAACAATTAAAGTATATCCCTCAGGGGTGGTGTTGAACTTGTCCATTCGTCAAAGTTTACTTCGAAGTGGAGTGAAAATACCTCTCCAGCCGTGGTAAACAAAAGTCTTCAAATGCCATACAACTGTCCAATTGGAAGCAGTAACTAAACAGTGCCGCACTGGACGAGATTGTTGGATTACTAAAGGTATCCTAATGCATGGTAGATCAGAATTCTCTAGTCTTGATACACAAATGCTTATATTGTCCCGGGGTACATTGACGAAATAGTATTCCTGATTTTAACACAGTTGGCTCAAGTTGCACGATCGTGTGGTTTTTGTGATATATTCCAAGGATCACAATCTACAGTATCCCTATTTATCAGACAGAGATGCAGGCAATTAAGGAAGTTGTGGTTGGGCTGCTTTCGAATGTCGTACTGTAAGCATAACTGGAACTGGAGGGATAATGAGTAAAAAATGTCGGATCTGCATAGATGAGAACAAGAAATTTGTACTAATGTTTACAAAAGTCAGGGTTTGTCTTCAGATTTTTTATATTGGCTTAACCAGCAATTGTAAACTATTAGTAAAATACGAAAATTTCGCAATTTAAATATTCTGCCTTATTCTGGAATTCTGTTATGAAATCCTTAATGACAAGATTTATAGCTGAAACATTTTTAGATAAAGAAAGTGAATATTATGTTATTTTATATTGGCTCAACCAGCTATTAGAATCCACTAGAAAAATAACAAAATTTCGCAATTTAAATATTCTGTCCTATTCTGGAATTCATTACAGAAATGATTTTTACTACACATTTATAGCAAATACATAATAATTAATAACGTAAACTTAGCTTAGAACAGATATTAAAATAAGTATCTCAAACTATTATCTTACCATATAAAGAAACCAATTAAATTTCTAACAACTTTTCTAACATTACAGGAAAATTGCCAACGAAGATTTCAAATACATACCAGAAATCACAACAACCATTTATTAAACTCAAAGATTAAAAGTCAAACTCTAGTTAATTGATCTGAACTAAAAAATGCTGTTAACTTAACTAAACTACTTAACTAACTGTCTTAACAATAACTTTGTTACATCGCTGGTTTATGTCGCCGCTGTTGTTATTGTTGTTGTTCATTATACTCGTACAATGGGTTTTATGGTCCAAGGTCGACAGAAGCACTTGACGTTTTTTTTTTTCTTCTATTATTTTTATTATTGTCATCCATTCACATGTACTCTTTTTTTCTATGTATTGTTTGTTAGTTTTGCGTAGCGCAATGAATGAATGAACGAACGAACGTTTGAATAATACCAATTCGCTGTGTGTGTATGTCTGTGTTACTTCTTTCGATTTGCAATAGTTTGAAAAAAAAAAATTAAGAAGATGAAAAAGAAGAAAAAAAAAAGTAATTTTCTGAGATTATTTCCCATTATACAAAACAAATCAACAACATTATTTTTCTACATAACTTCATAAGTCATACATTTAATACTCCTCATAGTTGTAAGAAAAATAGTTGATCGAATACAGTGGCTAACAAAATGATTTATTATACATAATTTTTATAGAGTATTACCCAGCAGTTGAGCAAGTAGTCTGTGTATTCCTTATAGACAGTAATTGTCACTAAGGTTTTTATCACGGGAATTTTCGGTACAAATTTCTCGGGAATTTTGCCAATTTTTCACTACCCGATTCCCGGGATTTTTAGTCCGGAATCCAGGGAATTAAAAAACATAAACACATACATCCCAATTATGAATAAAAAATTCCGCGGGAGTTTGTTCCCCGGGAGTTTTTTCCCATTGAATTTGAATAGAAAAAATGAGAAAAGGGAAAAAACTCCCGGGGAATTTTTATTCATAATTGGGCTGATAGAAAACTATTTTTTTCACCAAAAAACAGTAAAAAGTTTTTTACGGTTTTTTGCTCGGCAATAATAGACCGCTTATTCTTATAATTATTTATTTCCGTATTTTCCGGGTTTTCCGTATGAAAATTTAAAAAGTGAATTTCATCTTCAAATCCATAACAAAATAGCTTCAAAAATTTATTAAATTTGTCTTCAATTCAAATCTAGTACAAAAAAGCTTAAGACTATTTTTTCAAGTAATTTTGTAAATGATTTGATTTAACAAAAACTGAACTTTAAAATTAATTCAGTTTAAAAAAGGCTTTGAAATGAATCTAAAACAAGTAAGAAAGTATGGTCGGTCAAGCCCGACCATATAATACCCTACACCAAGTAAATGAGTAAAAATATTTTTCTTTTAAAATATCAATAATTTATATTTTTGAGTGATTTTTGGAAGTGGGCCTTATATGGGAGCTATGACCAATTATGGACCGATCACCATAAAATTAGGTCGTGTGATTTATGTCTATATTAAAGTTAACTATGTTGAATTTTGTGTGTATACCAACATTTTTAAGCGATTTATGCACGTTAAAGTGATTTTCGGAAGCGGGTCTTATATGGGAGCTATGACTAATTATGCACCGATCGTAATAAAATTTGGTGACATGAATTTCGTATGTATAAAAGTTATTTGGAGCGAAATTTGTGTAGATACATATATAAATAAACATTTATGACCGATAAAGTCCAATTTCGGGAGGACATTTGTATGGGGGCTATATGAAATAATGGACCGATTTCAGCCAGTTTCAATAGGGTTCGTCCTTGGGCCGAAAAAATTATATGTACCAAATTTTATCGAAATATATTCAAAATTGCGACCTGTACTTTGCGCACAAGGTTTACATGGACAGCCAGCCAGCCAACCAGACGGACGGACGGACGGACATCGTTTAGTCGACTCAGAAAGTGATTCTAAGTCGATCGGTATACTTTAAGGTGGGTGCTAGACTAATATTTTTGGACGTTACAAACATCTGCACAAACGCATAATACCCTCCCCACTATGGTGGTGTAGGGTATAAATATCAATATTATGAATGGATTAATGGAATGAAAGGCTGACATTCTTTAATTACGGATTAAGATTTTAGTGAATTAAGCTCAAATTTTATTAATTCGAAACTCTGATATTTAATAATTATAACACTAAGTTTTTATCTGAAATTTGGCTATAATATTCCTAATTTACAGTATCATTATATATTTCTGCAATAGCCGGGTACCCGGGAATGTAGAAAAAAAAATTTCCCGATTCCCGGGAATCAAAAAAGGTCGGAAAATTAAAAACCGTATCACTAATGTCTGATCACTTGGCTGACTCCAATGTATATGTTGTTTCTTGTGAAACTTATGTGCTCTTTATAAGGCAGAAATAAGTAAAATGGTTACTTTGTACATCGCAGGTAATCTAGAAGTCAATCGTCACTTAAGTGTCTCTAAGTAATCTAGAGTGTAGTCACTAAAATTTTTATACCCTACACCACCATAGTGGGGAGGGTATTATGCGTTTGTGCAGATGTTTGTAACGCCCAAAAATATTAGTCTAACACCCACCTTAAAGTATACCGATCGACTTAGAATCACTTTCTGAGTCGATTAAGCGATGTCCGTCCGTCCGTCCGTCCGTCCGTCCGTCCGTCCGTCTGGTTGGCTGGCTGGCTGGCTGGCTGGCTGGCTGGCTGGCTGTCCATGTAAACCTTGTGCGCAGAGTACATGTCGCAATTTTGAAGATATTTCGATCAAATTTGGTACATATTATTTTTTCGGCTCAAGGACCAAGCCTATTGAAACTGGCTGAAATCGGTCCACTATTTCACCTAGCCCCCATACGAATGTCCTCCCGAAATTGGACTTTATCGGTCATAAATGTTTACTTTATATATGTATCCCCACAAATTCCACTCCAAATAAGTTTTATATACACAAAATTCATGTCACCAAATTTTGTTACGATCGGTCCATAATTAGTCATAGCTCCCATATAGACCCTCTTCCGAAAATCACTTTAACGTGCATAAATCGCTTAAAAATGTTGGTAAACAAACAAAATTCAACATAGTTAACTTTAATATAGACATAAATCACATGACCTAATTTCATGGTGATCGGTCCATAATTGATCCCCCCATATAACCCCACTTCCGAAAATCACTCAAAAATATAAATTATTGAAATTTTAAAAGACAAATTTTTTTTGCTCTTTTACTTAGTGTAGGGTATTATATGGTCGGGCTTGACCGACCATACTTTCTTACTTGTTTTTATTGCACTTTATTTTATTTTTTATTCACCAGAAGTTATCTTTTAGAGAGTTGTGGGAGGAAGGTTTGTTTACAAGCAATCGGTTATTGGACTGTCTATGAGATGTCTTTTTAACTGACTATTTGAGGTCAAATAGACTGAGTGATCGTATTAGAATGTAACAGATTGGAACTGGTACTGTTTGCGTTTACTCCAAACAACATAACTATGAAATTTGGTTTATAAACAGTTTTATTATTCACTGTAATTACAAACTTACTTACAAACTGATTGATACTGATGATGAAGATGTAAAAAAATTAAACTTTAATGCTGTATTTATGTACATATGTACAATATTATTTTTTGAGTTGCAGAAAAAAAAACTTTATAATAAAATAAGTAACGGTAACAATTGTATAATTGGATTTATACCCTACACAAAAAAATCAGTAGTATTTTGTTGGTAGTTTACAGGGTCTCAGACAAAAATGACTAGAGGAAAGATTTCAAATAAGCAAACAAATACGGATTTTAATCATCTGAGATCTATATGTGTCACAAAAACTTTCGCCAAAATTAAGTAGTTTTTTCAGGGAGAAAACGATAAATTAGTCCTTTATTCATTTCCCCCCTAATGGTACTTTTCTAAGATTTAAAATAAATGAACTTACTAACATAAAATATAGATAAGCATGCTTCTTAAAACTTGGATGAATCAAGGATATGGGGTATAATGGTACTATATTTCTTCTAATGGTAATCAACAACTGGAGTTTTTGTGGTACTTTCTTATTTCTTATAATAGTACTTTTTCAAATTTCAAACTTAGAAACTTAAATTTAGGACCATTTGATACTGAATGAAGTAGAAACCCATGAAGAGAGTAAAAATAAGGTAAATTTAGAAAAGAGCAGACTTTTTTAAATTCCAACTTTTTAATGGAGAATGTATTTTGGCACTTTTACACCCTGACTTTTTGAATAATTTTTCTACATAGTTTCCTTTGAGCTCTAAACACTTTGTCCAACGATTCTCCATTTTTTTTATCCCTTCCAAAAAATAAGATTTGTCGAGGTCATCATGGTGATTGATTTCAGGTGAGATGATTTCATGGTTGGAGTCAAATCTCTTTCCACCGATACATTTCTTCAAGTTTGGAAACAAGAAATAGTCACGGTGGATAAGATTCGTAGCATAATTAGTGGATTTTTGCGATGGAAACTACACATGTGTGCACCCGATTATGAGCAAACGTGGCACCCATCTTGCGGAAAGCTTTCTCACACCCAAGAGATCATTCAAAATTGAAACCACTGAACCATGTGAGATGCCTATGGCGTCCACAATCTCTTGCACTTTCTATCTCCGATCTGCCAACACCATATCGTGAATTTTTTCAATTGTTTCAATATATTTATTGTTATTTAAAAATGTTTTAAATAAATATATTGTTAAAAACAACAAACATATAAACTAATAGAGGTTATGTCACATGCAATTACATATGTACGTTTGAACGTGGAAATTATGAATCGTATGTTTAACGTGAATTTTGACATACACATGGAATTCCATATGTATCGAATACATGTCCCAATACACAAGCAATACATGCCGCCTGACCCCCCTATTAATGAGCACACGAAATTCACTTTTTTTTATTTTCTCCTCTGCTATCAATGACTGTCAAACTTATTAAAATTTTGGCAGGTGTCAAAAGAACTGCTCATATTTTGAGGCCAAAAAACGAATCAAGCCAATTTCGGATACTCTGTTCCAAAGTGAAGCGTATTCCCGAGAGAGCCTTCTGCATCGATCGAAACAAATAATATCGAACGGGGCAAGGTCTGAATTATAAGACGGGTGAGGCAAAACTTCCCAATCACTACGTTCTAAATAGTTTTCAACAGGTGGCCGATAGTTGTCATGATGTAATATTTCAAGTCTGCCCGGATATTCTGGCCATTCTTCCGTCAATGCTCGCTTCAAACGAATCAGTTACGTTCCGTACAGGTTCCCTGTGATGGTCTGTTCAGATTTCAGCAACTCATAATAGATAACACGCTTTTGGTCCCAACAAATACCGATCATTTCCTTAGAGCACGTATAACCGAGCAAGATCGTATATTTACCTGTAAAAAATACGAGTATAAACGAAGTTATACAAATCTATTAGTAATCAGATTACAACAGTAAAAGGAAGTGTAGAACTTATTATTATAATTCATATTCCTTGTTCTCTTTATGCCGACCACTGGTGTCACGACACTCTTTGACTAAATATAATTAGCAGGTTGACAAGAATGCTGAAAAACCTACAATATTTTCGTAGTATGGCATTTAACTATGTCCTGCTGCTGCTGTATGAACAAATGTTTCAAAGAGTTAAACAATTTTTGGCAAAATCAGGGTGTGGGCGCAGGTGAAAAAGTCAGCTGTGTTTTTATTCATAACAATTAGTTCAACTGGTGTTTGAAAATGTTGTTTTTAATTAAACTCCACATATATTAATTAAATTGGTTTATTTTTGTTTTGCAGCTAGTCATCAAATATTTCTGTTGGAATTTCATTTCTATACCGAATCTTCCAGTCAGCCTTGACCGACATTCATTAATTTTCAACTGATTTTGTTACTAAACTCAAAAAAAAAAAAAAATGGTCAACAAAAAGAAAAAAAAATAAAGAAAAAAACATTGAATCAATTCATTCATTTAATAATGAACACTAAAAAAAAGATATGAATGAAATTTTGCGATCATTCACGATTATTGATGTTATTTCCTTTTATGATCTGTTGATGTTTCTTTTTATGTGCAAAGTTAGTTATATTTTATTTATTATTATTTATTTCTGTTTCTGTTATTTTTTTTTGCTTTGTTAAGAAGGTATGGCAAATTGCGTGTTTTTTATGAAAATTCATTTAAAATTTTAATTTAGATTTCGTTGTTTTTTTTAGGTTTGCAATTTCCATATTACAAAAACAAAATAAAGCTTTAAAATCAGCGGATGAGGTTAAATTAAAATGATGATCAAGTCCCTGTATGTTTTGCTATTTTCTTTATGATCGATCATATGGCTGTTTTGTATGCCTGTCTGTGATCATCATTATATTTTATTTTATTTATTTATGCTGTTTATATCTCTGCCTATTTGACTTACTGACCGACTTGTGCTTGTGCGAGTTTATATTCGTTTGAACGTGAGGTTAGTTTATTCGTTTCGCTGTTTTTTTTTTGTATTTTAAATTACTGGTAGTTTATTGAAAGTGCGTAAAATATAAATTTGTTTGTGAGTGTTAAAACGTTTAAGCTGTTTTTAATTTAAACATTATAATTTTCATACAGTTTATGTGTTTTTTTTTTGTGTGTATTTTATGTTTTCTCGCTTATTTAGTGTTAAGTATTTGTTAGTTGGTTTGTTTAATGATTTTATGCTGTTAATATTATTATATTTATTAATTGTAATTGGAGTTTTCCGACTTGGCTTATTCTTTGGTTGAATGTGAAGGTTTGGGTTGATAATCTAGTTTTTTACATACAGATTTGTTCGTTCCGTGGGAATTAATATAAAGTGGGTAATTTTACAGGTCTGCTGACCACTAACATCTCTTTGTTGGAATGTCAGCAGGACAAAAACTGTAGGTTGTCAATCAGAGGGTTGCGGGTTCGATTCCCGCCAGGTACTCTGTGTATATCTGCAGACAAGAAAAAAGCTCAGATATACCAATCATGATCACCATGATTGGTAAGAGAACATAAGTTGTAAATGGTAGATTGATCTAACTACCCGTTTGAACATCTTTTCTTTGAAATCAACTTTCCAAAGTCCCCAAATAACTTACTGATATGAATGAAGGAACATCAGATTCTAAAGACACACAGAAATCTGTCTGAAATTTTTCCTCTGTCTCAAATATCGCTTTTGCTCCTAAAAGATTTAGAAAAAAATTATTTTTCCACTAAACAAATCAGTTCAGGGGCCGAATTACCGCATTCGATATCGAGTAAATTCGATCGTAATTTTCTTATTTGAGATTACGGTATTCGATATCGAGCAAGAAATTTAGTATATTTTGGTATAATTACGATATCGAAATTATTTTTCGATACGATAGTTCATTCGATCACGAGTTCGGTAATTCGGCCCCAGTTCACAAGGTTGCTAACGAGTCAAATCGGTATATAGGTTAGGGTAACATTAATATGGATTATTTCGGTAACGGTTTTCAGTGGTATCGATATTTAGAGCTTATTACGGTAATGTTATTTTTACCGTAAACGTAATTTCTGTCCGACTCAAAGTACAAAAATTAAAAATATATTGACAAAGCTGGGGCCGAATTACCGCATTCGATATCGAGTAAAGTCGATCGTAATTTTCTTATTTGAGATTACAGCATTCAATATCGAGCATGAATTTCGTACATTTTTTTATAATTACGATATCGAAATTATTTTTCGATACGATAGTTCATTCGATCACGAATGCGGTAATTCGGCCCCTGGTATTTTATTAAATTTTAACTTCTCTGTAGATTGTAAAAAACTCAGTTATTGAAATTATTTTAATAATATAAAATTATTTATAAAATAGCGGTAACGATTTTTACAATTAGCTAATGATAATTGCAGTTATTTCGGTAACGGTTGCGGTAATCGAGTTGAAATGGAATTTTAGATGTAACGGTAGCCAATAGGGATGCCAATCCCGAAATCCCGATCCCGAAAATCCCGGGATTTTTCGGGATCGGGATTTCCCGAATGCCGGGATTTGTGAAAAAAAATCCCGGGATTTTTCGGGATTAACGAATCCCGGAATATTACAAGATTTTTGATATTTTCAGGAAGATTTTTCAAGCTTCTAAAATACCTAGAAAGCTAATTTTCAGCATACTTATAATTCTAATCTCGCCGAATCTTGTATACCCACCATCAATGGAGACTTGATTGGCATTTATGAATAAATGACTTATATCGAAATTTATTTTATATCATTATATACAAATTATTTATTGACAATAAAATATTTTGGACTGGACCTCACAAAAGTTGGTAGAAGGGTTTATTTTCATATACAACTTGTTTATGACCAATTTCATCACGATATTAATTATTATAAGCCAATTTGGACTAGGGACAAATGTAGCCCGATTTCCGCAATACTTTACAGTATAATTTCGGAGTACTTAGAACTTATTTTGTGCACAATTTTTTAAGGATTGGCGTATATTCAACATATTAATGACTGCTCAAACAATATTCCGGGAGACAATTGTATGGGGCTAGGCGAAATCATGGACCATTTTCAATACCAAACAAACCTTATAATTTTAGCCAGCTGGCTTCTTTCGTCTGTGCCCTGTCGTGTTTTTAACAGACAGGCAGACATTTTTTGTAATATAATAAAACAATACTTTTTATTTTTAATATTAATATAGGGATGGAGCAAACATTTTCGACAAAAATTGTGCAGTTTCAATTGCAAATAACTTTTAAACGTCATTACCAATTTTAACACGATTGGTCTCATCAATGTACGCTTTCCTAAAAATCCTCTTGCTATGAATATGGCATATGTACTCAATGCAAAAGTTATAAAATTTTAAATTTTGTTATGGATTTATCACGGTTAAATTTATTTTAATTTAATGCATTAGTTTTTGCTTTGTTATATTGTTTCTTATGCATATTAACGAAATAAATAGTTTTTATTGTTGAATTTGATGTTTTTGACGTTTAACTAAAATCCCGAAGTCCCGAAAAATCCCGGGGTCCCGAAAAATCCCGGGATCCCGGGATTTACATTTCTAAAATCCCGAATCCCGGGATTTGTAAAACCCAGTCCCGTTTGGCATCCCTAGTAGCCAACCTTGGTATTTTTTGATTATTTTGGTAACAGTATTTTAGCAGTTAAGGTAATTGCAATAATTTCGGTATCGGTATACGAATTGAAATGTATTTTTAGCAAAACGGTAGCTTAACGGTTAACAACCTTGTTTATTTTACCAAAACGAGTTTTCAGTAAAAAGCTATTTATGATCAAGAAATGTATTTTTCAACAAAAATTTTCAGAAATTTAAAATTTTCACCTAAAAATAAAATTTCACAAATAATTCCAATTTTCATGAAAATTACAGGTTTCAACAAAATTCCAATTTTACAATAATATTCAAATCTAATATTACAGGTTTCAACAAAATTCTTATTTCACAAAAAAATATTAAAGTTTAAAATTTTCATAAAATTATAGCAATTTTCACTAAAATTTTAAATTTTCACCAAAAATTCCAATTTAAAAAAAAAATGTTCACTCAAATTTTAACTTTAAAAAAAATTTTCACTCAAATTTTAATATTCATAAAAAATTAAAATTTTTCACGAAAAATTTTAATCTTCGCAAAAATTCAAAAATATTTTTTTTTATTAAAATTAAATGATTCACCAAATTATTTCCTATGTTCACTAAAAATTCAAATGTTTCACCAAAACTCTAATTTTCATTAAAATTTTTAATTTTTACCAAAATTCAAAAATAATTTTTTTTTTTATTAAATTTTCACTAAAAATTAAAATTTTTACCAAAAAATTCCATTTTAACAAGAAATTTAAATTTTTAACAAAAATTAAAATTTTTACCAATAATTTTGATTTTTAATAAAACTTTAAAAATTCAACACAAAAAACAATTCGATACAAATTTTACCAAAATTTAAATTTTCATAAAAGTTAAAATTTTCAACAAAAACTTATATGTCATTTATTCTTACTTAGTTATTGAACATTATAGTGTAAACAACAAAGTTTTTATAGGCTTCGAAAATGTCGAATTTTGTACCAACAAAGCGTCATATGCGGGAAGTTTTGCTTTTCTTTTTTAATTTGAAAAGAGTGCCGTCGAAGCACACCGATTGCTCATCAAAGCTTATAGTGAATGTGTTTCATCGGTTTGTGACGTTCAGAAGTGGTGATTTTTACACAGAAGACAAAGATTCATCCAAAAGCAGGGAAATTGGGTACCATACGAATTGAAGCCGAGAGACCTTGAATGACGATTTTGTATGTCTGAAATGCTGCTAAAAGAAAATCATTTTTGCACCGAATCATTACTGGCAATGAAAAATGGATCCATTACGATAATTCGAAGCGTAAGAGATTGTATGTGAAGCCTGCCCAATTAGCCGAATCAACATGAAAACCAAATATCTATGCTGCTAAGATAATTCTCTGTATTTGGTGGTAACAAAAGGGTCCTATCTATTATGAGCTGCTGAAATCTGATCAGACCATCACAAGGTACCTGTAACCAACGCAACTGATTCGTTTGCAGCGAGCATTGGCCGAAAAACGACCAGAATCTGCGGCCAGACATGAAACCATAATATTCCAATATGACGACGCTAGGCCACATGTTGCAATATCTGTTAAAAACATTTTATAATGAAGTTGGGATGTTTTGCTTCACCCGCCTATAGTCCAGACCATGCCCAGTCTGACTACTATTTGTTTCTATCGGTCTAGCATGCTCTCTCTGGGATACGCTTCACTTTGGAACAGAGTATCCTATATTGGCTTGATTCGTTCTTGGCCTCAAAAGATGAGCAGTTCTTTTGGCTCGGAATCCATATGTTGCCAGAATGGCCAATAATACTTTGAATAAATTTATATCGTACAAATGTTTCAAAATAAAGGCTAAAAATTTGAAAAAAAATCCCGAGTTTTTAAGTCATATACCAAATAAAATTAAATGTTTCACAAGATATTCAAATTTTCACTAAAAATTTTTACAAAAAAAAAATCCAATTTTCACTAAAAATTCAAATATTGAACAAAATTAAAATTTTACCCAAATTTCTAACTTTGAAAAAATTTAAATATTTTTAATAAAAATTAAAATTATTTTTTTGGTTTAAAATTTAATTTTAAAACAAATTTAAAATGTATTCATAAAAAATTAAAATTTTCACAAAAATTTTAATTTTTAATTTCAACAAAAATTAAAGTTCTCAGCAAAATTTTAATTTACTACAAATTCAATGTTCACCAAAATTTCTTTTTTTTCAAAATTACAATTTTCGCCAAAAGTTAATATTTTTATATAAAATTAAAATTTTTACAAAATTAGAATTCTTCAACAAATTACAATTTTCTTCATTATTTGATTTTCTACAAAAAAATTAAATTTTCACCAAAAGTATTATATTAACAAAAATTCCAATTTTTACCAAAAACTCAAATTTTTCACCAAAAATATCCAATTTAAAGTAAAATATTAATTTTCACTAAAATTCCGATTTTCACTAAAATTCTGATTTTCATTAGAAATTCAATTCTTTGCCAAAAATTTAGTTTCATTGAAACCTTTGCCGGGTATTTATACCCTACACCACCATAGTGGGGAGGGTATAATGCGTTTATGCAGATGTTTGTAACGCACAAAAATATTAGTCTAACACCCACCTTAAAGTATACCGATCGACTTAGAATCACTTTCTGAGTCGATTAAACGATGTCCGTCTGGCTGGCTGGTCGGCTGGCTGTCCATGTAAACCTTGTGCGCAGATATTTCGATCAAATTTGGTACATATTATTTTTTCAGCCCAAGGACGAATCCTATTGAAACTGGCTGAAATCGGTCCATTATTTCACCTAGCCCCCATACAAATGTCCTTCCGAAATTGGACTTTATCGGTCATAAATGTTTAATTTATAAATGTATCTCCACAAATTGCGCTCCAAATAAGTTTTATATATACAAAATTCATGTCACAAAATTTTGTTACGATCGGTCCATAATTGGTCATAGCCCCCATATAAATCCCACTTCCGAAAATCACTCTAAAATATAAATTATTGAAATTTTAAAAGATGCATTTTTAAAATTATATTTTAAAATATTTGAAATTGTTCTTGCTATTTTTGATATTTAAAAAAACATTCCAAATATTTAAAATTTAACATTCAACGTTGTTCTATTTTGCATTGAAAAATGTTCAGCATATAATGATTTGAAATGCCGAAATTTGTATTATAAATGTTTAACACTAATAAATTAAGAAATCTTTTCAAGAAATTCCTAAATTTTTTTAAAAAAATTTACAATTAAAGTTATAATAAATATTTGATATTTTTTTTAGAAAATTTGTCTAACTACTTCAACTTACCTCCCTCTAAAATGCAAAGAAATTATTTAAATTTAAACAACATTACATAAAAGTCATTCATTCAAAAAACAAATAAAATAAATATTTACGCAAAAAAAAACGTTATATGAACATCTTGATCGACAGCTAGATCAGATTGCATATCAATGCAAATTCTAATACGGAATGCAAATATAAGTCAGTGTTTCTCTCAATATTAAAATGCTAATGAAATTCTAATAAGAATTCACTGGTTTTCATAAACTTCAGTTCAGATATTTCAGAATTATAAGTATTTTCGTTATACAATGAAATCTGTAAATAAGTTACATGAACATCCGATCAATCGACCATCTGTACAATCTATGGGAATTCCATGCGAAGAAATTGCAATTGTTTTATAATTGAAATTGGTGTATCCTCAATTTTGTTGAATTTTTTATTATGTATGCTAAAATATCTAATGTTCTTAACAAAATTCGGAATAAATGTATTTTAAAGGGGGAAGAGTAAATAAAATGTAAATAAATAAAATTGAATAATAGGTGTTTTAAGATATTTGAGGAACTCGTTAACTTTTATAAATATAAACCTAATAATAGATTTTCTAATATAAATATTATCACTGCTTATCAATTTTTAAGTTATTTAGATCCTCCTTTAGGGAAATACGAAAAAAACCCTTATTAATAATACAATTTAATTAATTTAAATTCTGGCTAATTAAGTGGGCAGATTTGGAGCATTTCCATTAAAACCAATTGTTTGCCAATGCACTTTAATTTACTCTTTCGCTCTCTCTCTTCCTCTCTCTCTCGCTCTATTTAATTCCGGATGCGAAAGTACTTTAATGATTATGCACAAAATCCATTAAATGGTTTAAATATGGCTGTGGCTTTTGTAACATGATTGTTTTTTTTTCATTTAATTAATTAAAAAACAATAATAAATAAATACAATTTCATTTTGTACTCGTACTCGTACATTAACGCAACATTTAATCACCATTTAGGTAGATTTTTTCCACAATAATAAACGGTCGGCGCTGTTGCTGTTAATTTGTTTGTAATCAATTGAAAGTGATGTTTAGAAATTTAAAGAGGCATTTTAGAAAAAACAAAAAAAAAACAGAGCATTACTAACATTTTAATGATTCATAATGCAGAGTTGTCTAGTTGAGTGTATTGATGGGGTTTTTCACAATAAATATTAATTGCAGATACATTCAATATTTTAGTATCTTTAGTGAGTAAGAAAAATCCATTAAGATTTCTTAATTTTAATTAAATAGTAAAATGCAAACATTTTTAAGCTCAATTATTGATTTATATTTAACTGTGAGCAAATAAATGTTATCAGTTAGTAACATTATTTAATAGATTGAGCAATTTGTGTGAATTACAAGTGAATTATTTCATAAATGAAAACATCGAGAGATATTCTCTACAAACGAAATATTTTCTTACGATTTTGGTAGTTTTTAACATTTTTCAGATTTCAAAAATTTATTAAGTGTAAAAATAACCCAAATGAAGATCTAAAGCTGGTCTCTATGACGCTAACTTTTGCAGCTTATTTAGTTCTAGGAGACTTTCCTGAACTAGTGGTTTTAGCTATAATTTAGGGCCACAAATAGTTACATAATTAGCTATGAGATAAGTTATTTTAACACGTACATGAGTACGTACGTACAATTGACCATTTTGGATTACAATGAGACTATATCAAGCCCTTAGCGCCAAATTATCGTAAGCGACATTTTCAAAAAAATTTTTTATTGCAAAAATTAAAATTTTATGGACCGACTGATGTTTTAGCGTTCTCAGAATATCAAAATTGTTAATAACTTCAAAATTATTGGGGGTAAGATTTTATCGTAAGTTTACATTTTACAGTAAACGAATTTTATCGTAAGCGACACATATTGGTAAAGCAAAAAAAGGGAAATAAATCTGTAACTTCTAAATGGTTAGATTGGTTTGAATGAAATTTCACATGCGCAAAGAAGAAGTGTTGTGGAGTTTAAGTTCTGAACGTGGACCTCATGGACTCACCAGGGGTGCGACCAAAGGTCCTCAATGTAGGACACCTCGGGTATGTTACATTTTTAAAACGAGCCTATTTCTTCTTGTGTTCCGATTTCAAAAAAAAATACACATATAAAATTTTTTCATCGAGCGCTCCAAAAGATCTAGTCGTATCTATATAATTATCTCTTTTAGCTTAGGAGATATTCGCATTTGAAAAATTAATTTTACCCAACCTAAAAAAAAAAATTTAGTTTTACCCAACCTACTCCAGTTTTTTGATAACAGCTTATCCAAATATTTTCCGATTTTATGTATGTGTCAAATAGAAAAAGAGGTGTTTAAAAATAATGACTAAGTCCAAAGTTATATGCATTTTAATTTAAAAAATTTAAAAAGCCTATTTTTTTGGGAAAAAATAACTTTTTTTCGCAAAAAAATTCTAAAAGGATGTATAAGGAATTTATACTTTCTGAAAGCTAAGTTTTCATAAAATATTTTAATTGAAAAAAAAAAAACATTAAAAATTCAAAAAACACCTATTTTTTTTATGTAAAATTAAAATTTAGGGCAAAAATTCTCAAATCGCATATTCGATATCAAAATATAGTAACCGATTTTAGATGGCTCAATATGCTTTTAATTATTTTGTAAAGATTTCCGATAACTCAGACCCTGGTATGGATATTATAGCCAAAAAACTAAAAATTTCCATTTTTGGGATTATTCAAAATTTTTTTGAGAATTTGCGGGATTTCTGATAATAAATTTCAACATTTGTTTTAATTTTTCCATTTTAAATAGAAAATTTTACATAGCTGTGAAATTTCATTAAAAACTATTCATAAATAACAATTTTATTCAATTCGAAAAATTTGTATCTATGCAAAAATTCAATAAAAAACATTTTTTGTCATATTTTTCAATAAAGTATTCCATGAATTTTTAATTGTCAAAAGTTATAAATATTTTTGAAAAATAAACCAATAGCTTGAACGAAATTATATTATATCGCATCATAGCATTTTTAATTTTATGTATAAATTTCAAAATAATCGAAAAAACCGTCTCCTGTAAAATTTGTGTTTTCTCGCTTACGATAATTTGGCGCTAAGGGCTCGATATGACAGCAAGTCCATAGTAGTTAACGCATTGGATACACATGACGATTACATAGAGTCAGTTACTTTATTAACTACCTAACTGGTTACTTGATCATCTACATACATGTCAATTATTTTAACATGTAAGTGTTCTAATTGACCTCAAATATTTAGTTAAAAAGACATCTCATAGACAGTCCAACAACCGATTACTTGTAAACTAAACTTCCTCCGACGACTCTCAAATTTATTACTATTGGTGGGCAAAATAACTACTTTTTAAAGTGCAGTACAAAATAAACTACACTCTAGGTTACTTAGAGATACTAAAGTTACAATTGACTTTATGCTAGGTTACATGAGATATCAGTATATTTAAGCAAAAATAATATAAACTGTATGAGAATTATACCAACATAATTGGTCAATTCACAAGGTCTCTTATCAGTCATATTGTCATAATGTCCTAATATATCACAGCTCGGCAGCTCGGCTTAACCGACTCTTAGGCATTCGGCGCAGGTCTCTGTTGGTTGGTTACGATAACACAATAAACATAGTATAATTTTAGGACATTTTTTGTTTGAAAAACAATTAAAACTATTGTGAAATATTATGACATTATGACAATATGACATGATAAGAGACCTTGTGAATTGACCAAATATGTATAAAACCAGTTTGTACGAATCACTCACAGAAAGGCAATACAACTTAAAAGTTTAAAGTGAATACACTCTAGATTACTTAGAGACACTTAAGTGACAAATGTCTTCGAGCTAGATTACCTGGGATGTATAAAGTAACCAATTGACTTCTCTCTGCAATACAAAGAGCACATAATTGGCAAATGATCCAAAATATATAAACTGTAGTCAGGCAAGTGGTCACACATTAATGACAATTAATAGAGTTGTAGGTGTTTGAATGCTTTTGAAATTCAGTTTGACGTAAAGCCAATACTACGATAATAAAACGTTGACTGCAGCTTGTCTTTATTAAATTAAAACTTGGATAGTTGCAATTAACAGTTTGCCAAAGATCTGAATAAACTAAAATAAGGGTGTATTCAAAAGGTAAAATCCCCCAAAATAATTTGGGTTTGGCTGTTATTAATTATGGCCACACAAAGAATTGATATTTCCTATAGCGTGTTGGTTCAATTATACAAAAGAACCTCCTGCGTAAGAATTATTTTTAATAGGCTTAAATATCTCAGTGATATTTAAGATTTTAAATTATTTTTATGAACACATATTAAAATTTTTAAATTTTTCAAAAAATATAAAAAATTTCTAGTGCAGTGGTCGCCACTCATAGCCACCAGGGGTAGAAAATAATCGGTTATTAACCTGAAAGGAATCATCAAGAGCTTATTGTTAATCAGGGATAAGACATTTATGTGATCTGGAGCCCAAATATGTTTATACCCACCATCAAAAAATATGGGGATATTGTCTTGTCTGGGGATTTTTGTCTTTCCGTTTGTAACATATCGATGTGTTGGTCCTAGAACTATAAAGTATATATTTTCTGGGTTCTCATAAGATTCTAAGATGATCTAGCTATGTCCGTCCGTCTGTCTATCTGTTGGAAACATGATAGGGCCCAGACGAAAGCTGCTACCTAGCTGAAATTTTTTACAAATACTCTCTGTTGATAAGGTTTGCTCTTTTTTTCATCTAGGCCACATACAAATATCCCACCGGAATACTATTCGAGCATTCATAATTATGCGCCAATCTTCATACAATTTTGCACAAATTAGTTATAAGTACTCTGAGTATATATGTACAGTATATAATTTTATTATTCAACATTGTCTCCTTTGAACTCATTGGCCAATGTTTATCCAATTTTTTTATAACTTCCAAAAAATAAGATTTGTCGAGGTCATGAAAATACGTATTATTTATGAGATGCTTTCATAATTTTCGACGAGACATTTCTTCAGCTTTGGAAACAAGAAAAAGGATAGCCCGAAAGAGGGATCATTTCGTAGCCTAATTCACTCATTTTTTGCTGAAAGCTTTCTCATACCCAAGTGAGCCATGTGAGATGCCTATGGCTGCCACAATCTCTCACACTTTCAATCTCCGATCTCCTTTCGGATGTAGAGACCTCAACTGGGCGTCCAGAACTTTCGTTTTCTTTCGTGCTTGTATGGCCACAACGAAATTCAGTAAACCACTTTTTTACCATTGATATTGATGGACCAGAGTTCCCATAGTATTTATCAAGCTTAGACTTGTTTTGAGTGATGGTTTTTTACGCAAAAAATAAAGCTGATGAAATTCACGTTTTTCCAATTTCTCCCAAAGTCATGAGGTAGTTTGCTATAAGTAGCTGTCAAACACAAACTAAATAACGCTGCTTGTTTAAATTTTGACAGTAGTCAAGTGACAGATGCCTGTTGACAGGAGCAATTTTTTTTCTTTCAGTTAAGAGCCGGGAAATTAAAAATGTCAGTTTAAAAAAGTGTTAGTTATAAAAAATGTTAATATCAATATGAAATTCTAATAAATGAGTTTTTTTTTACTGAATTCTGGGGGCGTAATTGATTAGAACTCCTAAATAAGTGCCTGTTTAAAAAAAATATTTGTTTGAAATTGTCTTGGAAATTCAAATAATTTTTTTACTCAATAAAATATTTTTTTTCAATAAAATTTCTTTACTGAATTAGAAAAATAATTCTCTCTGTGTAGTGTTTTATTTATAGTAAAAATAATAAACTTCTGGCTATGATAAAACCTATCCCAATATAGGTTACTGGAATGCAAGTTAAAATCAAGTGTAATTCAAGCCGAGACTTATAGTTAAGCTATTGAATTATAGTGGTATTACACTTTATACCAATAGCATTTATTCTCCAGAAAAGTCATATGTTTATTGTTTGAAAAATATTTAATTTTTTCAAATATTGAAAAATATTCAAAACATAATTGTGCTTGAATTTACGGGGCTTTGGTGCTTATTGCGATTATTTTATTTAGACACACTCAATAAGCATTTTTACTGGAACTCAAGTGTAATTCAAGCCTTGTATTATTGAATAATATCAATAGCATTCTCCAGTAAAAAGGAAAATATTTAATTTTTCAAATATTTTTGCATTCAAGTCAAATTCCTAATTATTTTATTTGGATTTTTATTTTCCTCAAAAATTAAATTTAGTAGCTATTTTGTTTTCATATATTAGTAAAAAACTATACCGCATACTTGATGTTAAATTAATGCCAGATTATTAATAGTTTATCCTTAAGATGTCTTGATAAGATCAGTTCCGATCCTGCATCTCAAACGTAAAGAACTTTATAAGGGTTTATTATTCAACAAAGTTCTACTTCTATTGCAGATTCATGTATTATTCTAAGGGAATGATTCAAAATAAATTTCCAGCTCAAAAAGATACAACACTAAATAAGGAAATGTTATTATTTTCCTTTGTATTTTTCCTATTTTCAAAACTTAAAACGACCATCTAAATAAGATTTTTATAAGATGAGTTGGAATCGATAAATTTCCTTATGATGATAATTCGCTTTACATAAATAATTATTTGCTAAACAATGTGCAGCAGTATATAATCTATTTAAAGTTGTATTTAGGTATAACTGTAAACACCACTTACATGATCAGGCAAAATAAAACGGATGGGATCCAGTAAACAACAGCGAGGAATGTGGTGGAATGATGATGGTGGCGATGATTAGAAATCAATAAACGGTTCAAATGATGACAATTATATTATTATTATTACTTATTGTTGTTGTTGCTGTAGAGCTGTTTGTAGATGATGTTTTTTTTTATTTTTTTTTGTTTAAGAAAAATTTAACAGACAATTTTTCATTGCATGCAAATTACAAATATCCGCAAGCAAATAAAAGCACAATTTAATAGCCAACACTCGAATGGCTAACACACACTTAAACAGACATACACACATACAGATGTATTAATGTACTGTTATTTACACACACTCACATACACACAGTTACAGGGAACACTCACTTTATTAGGAGAACGATTAAACGGATATCCGCTTTTGTTTTACAAGTACGAATACAAATACAACGAGCACTTGTATTGATTAATGCAAGAAATGCAAGGCGAGAGAAAGAGTTTACGCGGGGCTTTGTTTTTGTAACTTGGTTTTATCTTAGTTTTTTTTTAGTTTCATTAGTTAGTAGACAGAGGATGCTGAGGATGTTGTTACCAATAAAGTTTAAATTAAAAAAAAAAAATTAGACGTTAAAGGTGGTCATTCATTTAAGCTGGTTGGTTGGCTGGTTACATGTGAAAATTTGATGTATGTTTAGGGGGCATCCTTTTTTAAAAGTGTGCAGAAAAGTGTTAAGAGTTTCTTTTTTAAAATTGTTGCACATTTTCCGGAAATAAACACATTTATTGATATTTATGCATATTTTAATTTAGCAATTATTGTGTGAGAAAAGCAACTAAATTAAGTTAAGCTGTAATTTCTTTAATAAACTTAATTATAATTATGTATTTATATTTAAATTTTGTTTATTGTTTATAAATCCACTTCAGTTAATTTAAGCTGGCCAGAGTCCTTTTTTTTAGTTTTAAATAAGTTTTATTGATTGATGGTCAACAGTTATAATATTTTATTATTCTTATTTAATTGATTTCCAGTTAAATTAATTTAAATATTTTATTGTAATTACACTTTGTCTGTTTAACGTTTGAGACATAAGTACGTCTTTATTGAACATACGCGCACACAACCACCCATATGGAACTGATCTGATCATACATTATACTAAAACACTCACACACGATCACAATATCTCAAAAGAGCGCATTTTTCCAATTGCCCATAACGACGATCGCCTTTATTTTGTAGCCAATTTAAGTTAAGCGTTTCGAGCGAAATTATTTTTAAGTGTTTTGACGTTTTTGTTACAGTTACAATTATGGAGGGTACACTAGCTAACTATTGTGTAGTGTATTTCCTTAAAATCGAAAACAAAAAAAAAACAATAAAAAAGAAGACAAGAAATAGTCTAAAATATTTAACTGGATTAACCCGTAATGACGACCATTCTCTACAGGTACGTGATGAAGTACTGAATTCAAAACAATCTTAACGCTTCAGCTTTACCCCAAAACAAAACAAAACACAAACAACATCCATCCTAACAACAACAGCCATTAAAAAAAATAAACGAGATCATACTCTAGTGAATATTGTGCACACACTCGCTGAGCCATTCAGACGGATGGACGGACGGACGGACACACAGTACACAGTCAAGCCAAGTCTTTTCTACTGCGACTGTAGCTTCCTATCTATTCATCTAGCTTGGAGTCTCGGCTCGTCTCGTCTCAGCCGCTGTCTCAGAAACAAGACATAACACCAACAACAACTATAGCAACTACAGCAACAGCAGCAATAGCAAATGAAGAAGACAACAACGACGACGAAGAATTGAGCTCATTTAAAACTCATGACTCTACACTCTTTACTTTACAGTTTATTTCACTAAAGCTGTTGTTGTCCGTCCGTCTGTCCGTCCGTCCGCCTGTTGCCTTAACAAAAACTGTTACAATTACAAGCAATTCAAATCAAGCGAAACAACCACAACAACCACCATCACCACCACCAACAACATCATGATCATTACAAAATAATAACTAACTGATCACTGCCTTCATTGCAGCAGCCAAAGTCGGCGTCACACAAACCCAGCGGCTGCTCTGTGCACATCTAAGAAGCTTCCAAATTGTATGTAACTAAGTATATTTATAACCTTAACTTGCATCCATTGCAAAAATAGACAAAAAAAAAAAAACAATCACCATCTATATAGTGAGACACATACCACTTCTCCCTTTTTTTGTTTGAATTGTTTTTGGTCTTAAACAACAGTTAACTTGGTCTGCTGTTAAGCCACCGTTGCTGAGCTGCTGCTGATGCCAAGCTGCACGTTTTGGAATTTCATTTACTATATTGTCGTTGTCGTCGTCGTTATTGTTGTTGTTTGTTTGCATCCGAAATTGGGTGGAGTATCTTCCGCCCAACATGTGTTTTAGCATGCTTTTTGTCAAGAAAATGTTGTTGCTATTGTTGTTACTTGGTTGTTAGAGAGCTCATTGAAACCAAAGAGTGACAATGTACACTCTCAATTTATAAATGCAAGAGAGTTAGAGATTGAGAGCTGAGAAGAGAGGTTTACGAAACCCACAAAGGTAAAAGATAAGTTGTTGTTACAATTACTAATGTGCTCAGAACGTATTGAATTATATTTTAATTGGGAGATTTAATTAAGAAGTTCCCAGTTTCCATTGTATGTTTTGTTTAACAGGAATATGATTAGAACTAGTTCTAAGATTATGAACATGAGAATCAGTACAGATTTAGTAGCGTTCCTGGATCTAAAGTTCTGAAGATCACCTCTGGTAGCCATGCTGATAATCATAAATTCTTATCTCGTTTCCACAGAACCATCAATCCAATTAACTTAGTGATAAATCCCTGTGATAGTCCAGGTTATGAAAGGAACGTTTGCTAATTCCTTCTCCACTCAACAACTAAACACATCTGCTGTCGTTTATATCTAAAGCGATATTCAATTTCTAGTAGTTAGAGCCAATACAAATTAGACATCCCAAAAGTTGTGATCCCAGACCATCATACTTTCCTTTCTCATTCTCTAGTTCCATTAAAAGAATGTAGATATCGCTTTGCGAATTGAACTTGCCTAGAGTTGAAACCCCAAGAGACACGAAAGCGCGAAGATAATGTTGAAACGAAATAAAAAGTTTGCACAAAGTCGAGCGATGTGGATATGCTTTTTCAATGAACCATCCATTCTTGCAGAGTAAGCACTTCATGATATACGAAATACAGATCTTATTTGAGCGACCACAAAATTAACTTCGCAGATTTGTTTCCTAGACGATTTTATATCGTCATCTCCAGACTGGATTGACAACCACACTAATAGTTAAAATTACAAGTGAGAATAGTTGTAATGTTCATTCTTTACATTCAATGTACTCAATCATTTCCTAAGTTTTCTTGCATCTGTGGCATCTGCACTTAGCCCTTCGTTTCCAAATTTTCAAGTCAAGATAGTTGCATTATTTTTAAAATTCCAGAGTGAATATGCTATTGGTGATCTAAAATCCGAAATAGCGAGACTTTGCGAGATCAAGGTAACAACGAGTCTCCTCTACACTGGAGCCCAAAGACCATAAATAATAGGACGTAATCCTAATTAAACAAACTTTCTAAAATCCACTTATGACAAACTTGGGCGACTCAGTGTCAAAAGATCTTTCACGAGGAAAACTCTTCCGGTTGATACAGTTATCGCTCAGTGGATAGTCTTTATCCGAATAAGACTCAGGTCAATTCGATAGACTAGTCGATTTTCTGCTGGACTATTAATCTGAGGGTTGCGGGTTCGATTCCCGTCAGACGCTTTGGTTGTATCTGCAGACAAGCAAAACTCTTGGTATTTGAATTTATTGGGAATGTTGCAGATAGAACACAGGAGAGTTGCTCTGTACTTACCAGAAGATTAAAATGTTATAAACATGACATCAGTAGTGAATTTGGATTTGTATTGGGGATAAAGGTGATTTCTTCTGTCACTTTCTATCTAATTATATAAAAAAATGTGTGATAAATATCTAAGGCGTTACTGTATCCGTCTGAGGTTGTTTTATGTGTTGGCTTGCTGACCGCTAATAATCAAGTAGAAACGATATGACACCGTTTTGAGATGGATGATACATGTTAGGAATGTGAGTACTAGATCCAATATTTTGCATTCAGATTTATAATAAGGTCAGTCTGGTCTGGTTCGGCATGTTTTCGCTCAAAAATGTATGTCTTAACAAATAAATATCCAGACATTCACAGAGAAAATGAAAAACTTGTTCCACCTGACAGTATCTGTGGAAAGTCTGAACAGTTGATCAGCAACATACTTTTTTTTCTGTAGCCATCTTGTGTTGTATATTCAGTTTCCAAGATAATATTGAGTTCAAGATAATATTGGGACTGTGAACTTTGATAGGGAAACTTCACAATCCCATGAACGTGGTAGTCTGAAGTATGGTACCTTGGTCTTTCTAGTAAACATATCCAGTTAAGTTTTGGTTTGCTTAACTCCTACACTCTGTGGCCAAGTGGCTGAGAATCATTCCTGGTACTACATTGTCCTCATAACTAAAAGTTTAATTGGTTTATTGTCCAAATCAAATTGAATTGAGTTTATAACATACAGCCAAAGTAGAGGTGAGATCACCTCACCTTGGGATGTTCCACTGCTGATTTCGACATGATCATTATCCAGTTGCTTATGTAAATCTCAATACCTAGGTCCTCTGGAGTCCGTAGAATTGCGATAGTTGTTCTATATGCAGGGCAGATGGTATTGCTATTGTTTAAAATCAAGTAATCTCTCAAAGGTAGAATAGTTTTCGTTGATCCGTCATTTTGATCATTGAGTGTCTTAATAAAAATAACTCTGGGATAATGGAAATATCTCAGGATATTATGTTCAACAGAATCCAGAAGAAACCAACTGGTATTCCGAGAAAAATCAAGTAGCTGAATTTCAATTGAAAACTGATCTCAAGAGACAATAATCAATCAGTATTCAAAGGCTAATCAACTTTTTTCCTGTCATCATACTTCTCGCTGCAGCACTCCGATTGCTCACCAAAGCTTATGGTGAATGTGTTCCATCGGTTTATTCAGAAGTGATGATTTTGACACGGAAGACACAGATCGCCAAGGCCATTAATCCATGAAGATTGTTGTCAAACTCAACCAGAGCTTGCAAAACCATTAGGATCTACTCAATCAGCAATTTTAAAACGTTTACAAGCTGCATGATTTATCCAAAAGCATGGAAATGGGGTAACATGCGATTTTTGAACTCTATAAAAGAAAATAATTTTTACTTTCGTTGAAAAAGGGATCCATTACGATAACCCGAAGCGTAAGAGATTGTATGTGAAGTCCGGCCAACCAGCCGAATCGACACCAAAGCCAAATATCCATGGCGCTAAGGTAATTCTCTGTATTTTATGGGAGCCAAATAGTCCTTTCTATTATGTGCTGCTGAAATCTGACCAGACTATCACAGGGAACCTGTGATCGTGGGTGACCGAAAAACACCCAGAATTTACCGTAATATTCCATCATGACAACGCTAGGCCACATGTTGCAATACCTTTTAAAAACTATTAAGAATGAAGTGGTTGGGAAGTTTTGCCTCAGCCGTCTTATAGTCCAGACCTTGCCCATTTCGACTACTATTTGTTTCGATCGATGTAGAACGCTCTCTCTGGGATATGCTTCACTTTGGAACAGGGTATCCGAAATTGGTTTGATACGTTCTAGGTCTCAAAATATGAGCAGTTCTTTTGGGCTCGGAATCCATATGTTGGCAGAAATATGGGAAAAGATCATAGCTAATAATGACCAATACTTAGATTATATTTATATTGTATAAATGTTTCAAAAATAAAAGCTAAAAATTTGAAAAAATTAAGCATTTTTAAGACATACATCAAATACTTGCTTCAGAAACATACGTAGACTCGATCAGAAACACACTGCGATTATGGACTGAAAGGACCAGAGGACAGAATAAGTAAATTCTAGATTCCTAGCTATTTGGAAACCGGTTAGGTCTTCAGAATATTGTTGTTCAGCGCTTGGAATTAGAGAATATTGCTCTTTTTAAAAATGTGGAAAATATTCACAAGTAGTGAAAAATAAGCGAATTTCCTTTCCCGGTATCAAAAGTTCTTCTTATTTTCAACATCTATTAATGTATGGGAATTAAGCATAGATCGGTATAAAAAATCAATCATATCTCTATTAAAAATATTTCATAATTTTAATTGTGTTTACTTAGCAGTACTTTACTAATCTCTATTACCAAATTATACTCATTTTATAAAAGAGTTTTAAAACACTTAAGAGCAGCTTAAGTTGAGATTAAGAGACGGGTTTAAATAATTATAACTCACTGTATATTTAAGCAAGTTTTTGAGATGGAAAACAACTTTACGAATACATGAAAAGTGTTTTGTATGAAATTTTGAGATTTAGTAGCTAAAACGAAGTCGAAGCAATAACATGCGATAAAATGAACACGTAGTAATTTTGTAGATTTTATATAAAACGAAGTTATTATTTGCAACTAAAAGACAGACTTCAATTTAAGGTGTAGGTAGGTCTGTGGTATGTCTCTGACCATTTAAAGGCGTAGTGTTTTGAATGAAGAGTGTAGAGTATAAATTACTTATGATTAAATATTTCTTAAACTGACTTTTGACCAAATATTACCTATTACACATTAAATTGTGGGGATTTTAGTTTCGAGGGAACAAAACGAAAGTACTTAAAAGTTTTCCTAATAAAGTACTTATTTTGCTTTAATGTACAAGTGAACGGATTTGTTGTAGACATTAACAAACATATCTAAAGAATAAATAGATGATCTCATCTATCTGTTTGTTAGAAATGAAGTACTTTTCCTTTGAAAATTCAGTTTAACAATCTTCATTGGAAATGGCGGAAATGTAAGACAGTAAGTGAAGAGTGAGTGAGTGCATGAATGAATGAAGGATGGAAGGAAGGAATGAATGAATGATTGAACAAACGAACCATTAAACATTCACCATAAAGTAGAGGCTACTAGTTTGTGTGTGTTTGTAAATGCCGTGGTGGCTGCTTTGGTCTTGAGTGGACTGTCATAGAAATTTGCACAAGTTTTTGGCTACTGTGGATATTTATGCCCTACACCTATGTATATATAGGTCAAACATTATGTGTTTAGGCTGATGTTTATCACAATCAACTCTAATGATTACCAATCATCATAAATATTTTGTAATAACAGACCTTCCTTTTTCAAATAGGAGAAACATACTTCGGTAACACTTGTAAGTTCCCATCGCATAAATCCAGTTGATGACATCGGCCAATGTTTTCATCCGATACTATACTTTCATCCTCCTAAATCCCCAACTAAGGATGCAAGCTGATTCACACACGTCAAGTTTATTTGCGCAAGTCATGAGTTTGTAGATCAGAGATGAGAGGAGATTGGAAAGCTTTTCTTCTCCTTCTTCCTCTCTCTTCTATATACTCAAGACTTGCTCAAGTAAACTTGACGTGTGTGAACCAGTCTTGAGTTTGTTGATGAGAGAGGAGAGGAGATTGGAAAGATTTTCCTCTCCTTCTTCCCTTCTCTTCTATAAAAGACTTGCTCAAGTAAACTTGTCTTGTGTGAACCAGCCTACATGGATCCAACAAAGATGATGACTTTCCTATAAAATCGAAAATATCAATGTTAGCAGGGTATTCTTTGGTCGAGTTTACCTTAATATACTTTCATACTTGTGTTTTTTCTGTTTTTTTCCATTTCTTCAGGATGTCTACGAGATAAACATGCTTGTCAGCAGTGTCTAAACAACAGCATCCATCTACACAATGTGTAGTACACAATTGCAGTTGAACTGTTACTAACAAACTCATTATTATGACCGGGCTTGCAAGTAGTGAAGTCAACAGAAAAAAAAAAAACAAATCATGGAAATTAGATGGGACAAAAATAATTCATTTATAAAAGGAAATTAGTAACACATACTCGTTTATATTCATACTTACATACATATATTAGAATCATCAACGGTAAAATAAGCAAACTGGTACTTAGTTACAAATAAACTGGGTTTAAAGTGGTTAAAAAAAAAGAAGAACAATTCAAATAGTTTTGGGTTTATGCTGCTTATTTGTGAAAGTTTCCCTTAATGATGTGTTTAGAAATATTATTTTCACTTAGAATTGTCCCAGTTGGTTTAAAAAAACATGTCTGCAAACTATTAAGATGATTGTGCCATAATAGATTTAAATTTTGAGATCTTAATTTAAGTGGGGAATAAATAGCTTTTATTGCCAACCGAAAAGAGGGTTTGAATGTCGATTAGTAAATATTTTATATCGATTTTGCGCCGGCGGCATCATTGGACCATATTTCTTCGTAAAACGAGGCTGGTCAGCAGTGACTGATACTGGTGCTCGATATCGCTCGACATGATAATATAGTTATTTTTGCCTACATTGAATTGAACATGGGGTTTCAGAAATACGCAAAGAGCTGTGTTCCATAGACAATAATCTAAAAGATGTTAATAAAATTTATATTTTTTTATAGTTATTGAACATTATAATGTAAACAACAAAGTTTTTTTTTTTGCTTCGGAAAGATCCCAGACAAGACAAAAAAGTTTGAAGGCCAAGAATTGAAGGCATTACACCATGAAGATTGTTGTCAAACTCAACAAGAGCTTGCAAATTCATAGGGAGCTACTCAAGCATCAAAACGTTTGCAGGATTCATCCAAAAGCAGGGAAATTGGGTACCATACGAATTGAAGCCGAAAGACATTGATTTTGTATATCTGGAGAAACGATTTTGCATGTCCGAAATGATGCTTGAAGGCTATAAAATAAAATATGGATTCATTACAATAACCCGAAGAGAAAGAGATCGTATGTGAAGCCCGACCAACCAGCCGAATCGACACCAAAGCCAAATATCCATGGCTCTAAAGCCATGTGTCTACTATCAAGTTTTCTTGTGGAAGTTGCTTCCAGAAGTGACTTCTAGAAGTTTTTGCCGTGTAAACACATATTAGAAGACGACTTCCAGAAGTCACGGCTTGCAGGAATTATATGGAAACACGTGTTGTTGCTTGCAGGAAGTAACTTGAACAACTTGCTGTGAACTGCAAGTGTTTTAAAGACTTGCGGCAAAAACTTCTAGAAGTCACTTCTGGAAGCAACTTCCAGAAGTTTTTGCCGTGTAAACACATATTAGAAGACGACTTCCAGAAGTCACGGCTTGCAGAAATTATATGGAAACACGTGTTGTTGCTTGCTGGAAGTAACTTGAACGACTTGCTGTGAACTGCAAGTGTTTTAAAGACTTGCAGAAGAAGTCGGGTAAACGGTTCGAGGTATTATCTACTGTTTTCATTTTTGTTTTGTGTTTTTTTTGGAAGAGTAACTAAAAGCCGGTCTGACGGAGGTATAGCTAATCTCTGTATCCTGCTTTTGTATATATGTTTGAATTAAAAAGAAAATGTATTCAAAATCATCATTAAACATTCTCAGGAAATTTTGCAGCTGCATGGAATCTTCGGTCCGCAATTCTTCAAGTTATGTATTTTGGAAACTTAAATCTATACGCCGCATCACCCAATTTCTCACCCAAACACTTCTTGTTTTTTTTACGATTTCTCTATTGTCATTCGTAAAAAAGGCAAACTCTACTGCAAGCTATACTCACATTGTGTGGAAACACGTCTGGAATTTCTTGCAGCAAGTTCGTCGTAATAACTTCTACAAACTACTTTTGGAAGCAGACATCCTTCCGCAAGTTTCGGTTTGAGTGGATACACTTCCGCAAATACTTGCAAAAGTTTTTCCGTAAATGACTTGCTAGTGGACATATCTATTATGAACTGGTGATATCTGACCAGACCATCATATGGAACCTTTACCGAACGTAACTTATTCGTTTGAAGCGAACATTGGCCGAAAAACTCCCAGAAAATGAAACCGTAATGTTCCATCATGACAACGCTCGGCCACATGTTGCAATTATTTAGAATGAAGTGGTTGGGAAGTTTTGCCTCACCCGCTTTATAGTCCAAACCGTGCCCCGTCCGACTACAATTTGTTTCGATTGATGCAGAACGCTCTGTCTGGGATACGCTTCACTTTGATGCAGAACGCTCTCTCTGGGATACGCTTCACTTTGGAACAGAGTATCCGATATTGGCTTGATTCGTTCTTGGCCTCAAAATATGAGCAGTTCATTTGGTTCAGAATCCATATGCTGCCAGAAAGATTTGGAAAAGGACATAGCTAACAATGGTCAGTATTTTGATACATATAAAACTTGTTTATATCATCATGATTATTAAAGACTATTATGAATGTTCAAGTCATTTTCTGAGGAAGACCTTGTATGGGGACTAGGAACAAATGTAGCCCGATATTCGTCATACTTTACAATATAATTTCAGAGTACTTAGAGCTAATTTCAATATATTTTGTGACTGCTTAAATAGTATTCCGGGAGGATATTTGTATGGGGGATAGGTGAAATCCTGGATCGATATTGCCCATTTTCAATTTATCTTACCTATCACCAGACCGTATTTGTGGAAAATTTCAGAAAGCTAGCTACTTTCGTTTGGGCCTATCAAGTTTTCAACAGCAAGACAGACGGACGGACATAGCTAGATCGTCTGAGAATTTCATAATGACCCACAATATATGTATGTTGGTCTGCGATGAATATTTCGCTGTGTTACAATCGGAATGACAACATCAATATACCCCCATCTTTTTTGATGGAAGCTATAAAAATATGCTTATATGTCTCCGTTATCTTTTTTAATTCAAGAGATATTTAAGTTGACATTATTTTTTTTTTTTAAATTTGAAGCCGATTTTTTTTTTGATGTGAAAAATGTTCCATACAGTTACCTGGTCTATTACAAAGTTACCTGCTTTGAAATTCGGAACATCTTAAAATAAAAAAGAAAAATGTAAAATAAATTTTACATTTATTTATTATTATCTTTGTAATTACATCTGGAGTAATTTTGCTCTAGATCAGTGGTCGGCACTCATAACTATTAGGGGTCGAACACGTTTGGCTATTCAGATGTTCACAACACAATACAAACGTATTAAAGAGATATTGGTAATTGCAGTTACATATTTCAGTAAATGTTTTTTTTGGGAAAATGGTACTAGAATTGAAAGGATATATTTGGGATAACGACAGATTACCGCTAATTAGCGGTAATGGTAAACAATCTTAATTATTATATAGGTAGGTACAACTAAAAATTTCGATACAAAATAAATTTAATTTATTTTTCCCATACTGATCAGCATGAAGTCTAATTAATTATAAGCACCAGTTGCTATACATATTTAATATAAACAGTTAACTGCAAGAAAATATCAACATTTCTCTTATCACTTCCGAGTTAAAATAGCTAATTTCCTTACGTCACTCTGACGTTCCATTTAGTATTTTTCCTAATATGAAATAAGAGCAACAAAGCTAAGTAATAACAGCCAAAGCAGGATGAATAGAATCTGCTGATTAGTGCGTTTGTCAATCTATAAAAACCAGTTCAATGAGCACAAATATTTATAATACGACCTTAGGAATATATCACGAGATTTATTTATTTATTTTTTATAACTATAACACATACAACGTTGTCGTTTGCTTTTTGTTGTTGCTATTTTATTTGAATATATAGTAAATGTAAAACATCCACAATTTGTAGTGTTGGAACTTCACCACTCTTCTTCCGCTTAAGTTATTTCTAACTGGCGCATTATTTATTTACAGACAAGACCCGCCCGCTTCATTTAAAGTGGAATCAACGAATGAAAATAAAGAAAATAAAAACACAAAAACAAAAATGTGTGTATAATATAAGAAGCAACAGTAAAAAAACTAAATAAATAAAACAAAAACAACATAGCAAATAAAGTGAACAGCAAACGACATCATCAGTAGAAACACACAAACACACACATATACTTATACATAGTACATGTGTATATAAACAACAACAACTAAACTAAACAAAAACAAACAAAATAGCCCCATCCCCACTGCCAACAATAACAACAACAAAAAAGAGCTTTAAAAACGAAATATTTACTCGTAAGTAAACAGCAGCAACAACAACTATACGGAGGGAACTTTAACCAGTAGACGACGAATATTTACGATGGAACAAAGCATGTTTCATAAGAGAATCATACCTATGTAATATTTGTACATACATACATAAATAAATAAGTATGTATGTACGATTATGTATATAGACACGATAAATATGTATTTATGTAAAAAAAACATACTACATGTTGTTTAAATTTTACCAATATCGGTATTGACTCCCCCGTGACTGCTGTAGACACTTTTGTGGGGATGGGAATGTCTTTCAATGATGACTTTTTCTAGAAGGTTTACTTTTCATTTTTTATTTATTTAGGTTAAAATGTCCCTAAATAACATGTCTGGTACATATTTTGAACTCAATTTGATTTTCCCTTTAAGTTTAAAATTTAAATCATATTGATCAATACTGAGTGGAACTTGAGCAGCTGGAGTTAGTCTCGAATAACTATATTTGTGAATTGGTTTCAGTGCTTAAGAACTGTTACTGGTTCCATTGTTGTCGAGAGTTCAATACTGAACAATATTCCAAATTCCAAATTTGTGTCCGTCTCTGTGGATGGTAATGGGAGCTGTGCCACCTCAGTCGGTCTTAACCAAATAGGTCAAGTCACCAAGTTAGTGGATTTCATGGACAACTGAAAGAAGGCGAAATATCGTGAGGGCTCTGAAGGCAGACAACTCGTTCACAGTAACATTTGTGGAGACAGCACCAACCAGATGTTAATTGTGCACCCGTGAAGTAGCTTCTCACTATCCCAAATCGCAGGAGATGTTCGTTTAGAAGCTTCTGTGCAGTTGCTATAGACAATCGATATCCATACGTGGAATGGGATGTCGTTGTTGTTGTAGCAGCATAAACTATTTTATAATATTCAATCAGGGGGTTCAGCATGTTGTTCAAGTCCAAGAAATTGTGCTACTTCAACAAGATTAATCCATAAATCCATAGGGCGTAGTGAACAAGGTTTGGCTGAGGACCCTGACCACATGCTGGTCATAAGTTGATGACGGCACGGTCTATGCGGGACCTAAAGGCATTAAGCCTGTTGCTCCATTCTGCTCTAAGTTGTGCCAAAACGACTCTTGTTTTACGCGGCTGAATCTTCTCGACGTCTGCTATCGGTGGTGGGCGATCTCCAAATACGACATTCATACGATATTCTGCTGTCGCGGAATTGATGGCGTCTCTGTGAATGTCATTCAAAGCTGTCATATACAAGCGGCGATCAGATGGATCCTGTACATACCTCTGTATGCTCGGATGACTCCTTCGGCGACATCCCAGAAGGAACTGTTGCATCAACATGACGTTGTGTTCATTGACCGGTATAACCTTGGTTTCCTCGTGAAGGTGGTGTTCGAAGGTAATTTGAAGGCAGCCTGTGACGGTCCTTAATGCTGCGTTTTGACAGCTTTGAATATGTCTCCACATAGAGCAGCATAGTTGACCACTGACCGACTAATGGTCTTGTAGGTAACTAGCAAGGTTTCTATGTCCGGCTATTGCCTTGAGGGCCTTGTTCCTATTTCGCAGTTTATGTGATATTGCAGTGGCATTCGCTGATGAGGTAAAAAGGCAATCAAATGTGACACCCAAGATTTTCGGGTGGTTCACTGTCGGAATTTGTACGCCGTCGACCATGATGCCCAAGTTGAGTTTTACCTCCTTCGTCCAGGTGGTGAAGAGTGTTGCCGGTGACTTCGTTGGTGATAAATCGGCCTGTACGATTGTCCCTCACTCGCGATTTTCCCAGGTTTAGCAATGGTATCACTCGACCCATTTTCCAGACATCGGGTATTGTTAAGCTTCTTACTGACAGGTTAAAAACCGTTGTCAGGTACTCGACTCCCCATTCGCCTAGATGTTTTAGCATCAGCCTGGATATCCCGTCAGGTCCTATTGCCTTTGAATGCTTAGCTGTATTGATGGCTTCTGCAACTTCAGTTGGCGTATAAAGTTGTGGTGTATCCGAGACTGGAAAATCATTGTCTCTCTCGGGTGCTCAATAAATTCTTGGCAAAAAGCCACTGTTTAGGTTCGGATATGGTGGTATCTGCAAACTTGTGGACCATAACTTGCCAACTCCAGAACTTAAGTTGCTGCTCTTCAAATGATCCAACCATTTGTTTCGCTTGTCCTCATTTATCAACCTGCTGATATAGCGGTTCAGCTGGGTGATCCTAGTTCTGGCCTCTGAACTTAACAAACACTTGTATGCCACTGATATAGTTTGCAATCGATATAATTGGAAAGAGTAGAATCGAGATGTGGTGTATCAGCATGAAATTCGATCCGATCAAAGACTTAGGATAATTCCAAAGCAGCAACAATTTTACATTGACATGCTCTTTGCTGATTAAGACAATTAACGATCTCTGAGGTTATCAAATTAAGAGTCGTTATTGTGCTATTCGACTGTTTGAAGCTTTTGCTACTGGTGCTAGTAGGGAAATAGGATGGTATGATTCTTCAAGAGTAGCAGGATTGTTGGCTTTCTCTATTTTCACAGTGGGAATCACGAGATATTGGGAATCACTTGTTGGCAAATGGAAAGACCTAAAAATTGTGTAATGCATTCCAAACCTTTAGTACAAATTTTTTTCAGCTTTAATGTAGAGATGATGTCGGGACAAGTAACTTTCAAACATTTCGATTTGCAGATAATACGCTCAACTTCATTATGAATGAACAGCGCTCAGAATCACATGTAAGATTCATAGTTCTCCGTATTACATCTTCTTTGTTTAAGTTCTTAGTGGCAGTATTCTATACAGGGACTATTAGGTATTATACCAGCAAACACGAAGTTTTGATATTAGATTGAGAAGGATTAGAAATCCAACCACTTCTCACAGTGGGAATTGCATAAGATACTTTCTAGATATTGGGAATCTCCAGTTGGTACAAAGTTTTTTCAGCTTCAATATAGAGATACTGTCACGATCAGGAGCTTTCAAGAATTTCGAATTGGAGATAATATTCTCAATTTCATTCTGAGTGATGGAGTAAGGTTCAGAATCACGTGTAAGATTCTTTGTTGTCTATATTACTGCTTCTTTGTTCAGGTTGTGAATGGCGGCATGTTATATAAATTGCATCCAGGGAATTCTAACAGAAAAAACGAGGGTTTGAAATCAAACCTCTTCTTTAATATAAAACATTGAATCATTTGAGAATAATGGTTTCTTCAACAATTGGGGGATACATTCTCTTTTTTGAGAAATTCTTAACTTCTTCATAAACCTTATTCTCAAATGCATTTCAAAGTTTGAGTGAAGCAAACGCTTGTAATTTTCAATTTGAAAATTATGTTGGATTTTTGAAATACATATTTGTCTTGAATTTAAACATGTCTTCAGGTTTGATAACAATTGGGAAAATATAATTATTCCAATAATAGTTCATGCATTTAAATTTACCGCATGTTGCTCTACTGTTGCAAAATAAATCAGAATTGGATACGATTTAAACGATTTAATCGAAAAGCCCAACAAAAACATTTCACTATTTTTAACTCTTTCATTCGAATAACAAACTTTCGTTCGCTTTTTTTTGGACGAGATCGAAGAACAGGATATTTGAGAATAGTTTGAAAATAGTATCAACTTCAAATTGAATTGATATATTAAACTTATACCTCTGTCTATGTTGGAATTGGGTTTGAGAATCCCGTTTGATATCAAATGTTAAAGCCATCAAATCACATTTTGGCAGGGTAATTGTAGCTTATTGTTATTTTAAGTCCATCACTAGGGTTTTTATCCCGGGAATTCCCGGTACAAATTTCCCAGGAATTTTGCCAATTTTTCACAACCCGATCAATCAGTTTTTAATTCCCGGGATTCCCGACTAAAAATCCCGGGAATTAAAAACTGACGAAAATACATAGAAAACAAGTTAGAACTGTATTTTTTCACCAAAAAACAGTGAAAAGTTTTTTACAGTTTTTTGCTTATATCTTGGCAATAATAGACCGCTTATTATTATTATTATTATTTACTAGTTGACCGCCCCGGCTTCGCCCGGTAGCATTTACTAATGTTAGTTCTTCAAGTTTCTCCAACCCACATACACCTGCCTGTTCTTATTTATTTGCAAATAAAATATCTAAATTTGTACTGCATACTTTAGGGAGACTGCAATAAAAACAGTTGACTGGACTCGAAAAAAAAAATTTCCGAGTTTTACTTGGAAATTCTCAGCCGTTCTCACGTGATGCCATTACATACATGGACCATTTCATTTTTATATATATAGATTTTGGGTTTTTCGTATGAAAATTTTAAAATTGAATTCATTATTTATAGAATTTATTTCTTATTGAATCATTCTAATTTCTTTAAATTTCATCTTCAAATCCATAACAAAATAGCTTCAAAAATTTATTAAATGATTAAATTGTTCTTCAATTAAAATCTAGTACAAAAAGGTTTAAGACAATTTTTTTCAATTAATTTTGTAAATGATTTGATTTAACAAAAATTTATTCATTCAAAGTTGGAATAAATTCTGTTATTAATTAACTTTAAAATTAATTCAGTTTAAACAAAATCTTTGGAATGAATCTAAAAAATTAAATATTAGGAATGGATTTATGGAATGAAAGGCTGGCATTAATTACGCATTAATTTTTAATTACGGATCAAGATTTTAGTGAATTAAGCTAAAATTTTATTAATTAATTCGAAGCTCTGATTAATAATTATAACACTAAGTTTTTATATGAAATTTGGCTATAATATTCCTAATTTACAGTATCATTATATATTTCGGAAATAGCCGGGTACCCGATAATGTAGAAAAAAATTTCCCGATTCCCGGGAATCAAAAAAGTTAGGGAAATTAAAAACCATATCCATCACTCTAAATTATACTTTAATCAGTATTATTTATCATGTCATCTTGTTTATTATTGTCCTAGCTTTATCACACAACGAAGATTCCAAATTATAAATGAATTAAATGGAATTCACCAAATTGATATTATTTTAGAAATTTATTAAAAGCCTTATAATAAACTGAAGTATTATAGTTCTGTGGCATCACAATTGGACCTATAAGTTTGATAGTTGCGATGTTCGTCTACGACATCTTCTACTAAATTAAAGTTAATTTTTTTCAATTTTTATCAAAGTACTGTGAGCTTGTGTTTCCATCCTAAAGGTCGTCTTAAAAACTTGTTTTATGTTAAATAATTTGATTTAAATACCGCATGTTGGTCTCACACATAATGCGTTTAAATCGTAGTTTGAAATCACTCATCATACCTTCTTTGCGCGTATTAAAAAGAGCTTTTGAAATGTGACATATTGAGTGTGTTCAACTTTTTTTTTCGATTACAAAAAACATTATTTATCTTTAAAGTCGATGCGTGTTCCTGTTTCTTCTATCAACTAATTCGTCTTATAATCAGCTTCATTGTGTAGGTGTTTATAATCCGTTGATTTTGATGACTTGTCATTGTCATGGTGGTTTTTTTTTCTTCTTTGACTCAATATGTTCACTACAGTTTTATGAAAGACTTTGGTGATAAGTTGTTTCGTTTGAAAACTAAATTGGACAATGTAAATTGAGTTATTATGAAATAGCTTAAGAGCGCTACAAAATTGTTTAAAGAAGAACTATATTTTAATGAAAAGTCTCAAGTATTTAATAATTTGAACTTTGACCTGCTGCTAACCTCTTCTGCTAAACTTCTACTGGAAATGCTGTAGAGGTCAAAGCCTAAAGTTATCATATATTAACAAAAAATTGGTTTTTGGTCACTTTTAAGAGATGTATTGTAAAATCTTCGTTATATCGCTTAACTTTGGGGTGACCCGATAGACTATACCGTAGAGTGCTGGACATCAATCTGGGCGTTTGCGGGTTCGATTCCCACCAGAGACTGAGGGTGTATGTTTGTTAAAAAAAAAAAATTATATTTTCTAAAATCTTGAAAGTAGCACACTAAAGATTCGTTTTAACTTTATTTATTAAGCCCTTTCATCTAGCATCACCTTCAACTGTAATGTCACCTTTCCTAGGAATTCGACATTGTTAAACTGTATTGTATAGTGTTTTCCAATGCATTTGTTTTCATGCTTCATTTTCTATTACAACTAAAGAGATGCCACAAACCTTTAAGTAGTTTAATTTTCAGTTTTTTTTTTTTTGTTTAAAAATGATCCATTTCCAATAATGCTCGATCGAATATGCAGCCAGTAGTTTATAGTTGTAGTAGAAAGTACTATTCAGATTTGATTCACTTATAAAAAATATTCCTATTGTTTCAATATGTCAATCATTCCTTCAATTTTCAAAAAAAAAAAACAACCGTTCACTTTTACTTTGAATGATGGTTTTACTTAATTTTTTTCTCTCTATTTTGTAAACAATGACCGTGGTTGATATAATCGATCATTACTGATCGAAATCTGTTAAAACTTACGTACATACATATGTGTGTGTGTGTGTAAGTTTTTGGAAATGCATTGCATAAATGATTTCAAGTTTAATAGAAAATTTTTGTTAATGCCTTGAAAATGAACTAAAAAAAAATAGTAAAATAAAAAGTGTTTTTTGTGTTATTGGCTTTCTCATTAAAATTGTTTTATGTAGATGTTTAAAAAACATTGTATTCCATCCAGCTTTAGGCTGATTACCAAGAATGTCAAAGTGAATTTCATATTAAAGAGTTTAAATAAAGGCATTCTAAAAAATTGGATACAATGGAATGCTTTAAGTTTAGTTTTTGGAAAAGTTAAGGGACGTAGATCTCTAATTCATAATATACTTGCATTCTGGCTCAAGTTTAATTTGTATTATTGGGTGTATGACTTAAAAATGCGGGAATTTTTTTAAAATTTTTAACTTTTGTACAATATTAATTTATTCAAAGTATTGGCCATTGTTAGCTATGATCTTTTCCCATCTTTCTGGCAACATATGGATTTCGAGCTAAAGGAACTGCTCATATTTTGAGGCCAATAACGAGAGAGTGTTCTGCATCGATCGAAACAAATATTAGTCGGACAGGGCAAGGTCTGGACTATAAGGCGGGTGAGGCAAAACTTTCTAAATAGTTTTTAACAGGTATTGGAACATGAGACTTAACGTTGACATGATGGAATATTACGGTTTCATGCCTGGCTGCATATTCTGGGCGTATCACTTGCTTTCGGCACAGGTTCCTTGTGATGGTATGGCCAGATTTCAGCAGCTAATAATAGGTAGTACCCTTTTGGTCTCACCAGATACAGAGAATTACTTCAGCGCCATGGAAATTTGGCTTTGGTGTCGATTCGGCTGGTTGACGGGCTTCATATACGATCTTTTAGGCTTCGAGTTATCGTAATGGATCAATTTTTTATCGCAAGTAAAGATTCGGTGCAAAAAGGTTTTTCCTTCGAGCATCAAAATCGTTTTTCAAGGACTCTCGGCTTCAATTCGTATGGTACTCGATTTTCCTGCTTTTGGATGAATCCTGCCTCTCGCAAACGTTATGAAATTGCTGCTTGAGAAACTCCCAATTATTTTGCAAACTCTTGTTTAATTTTGCAACAATATTCATGGTGTAATTCCTCCAATTCTTGGTCTTCAGCGACTGGTTGATATTTGTCTTTCGTATAAAAATCACCACTTCTGAACCGTATAAACCATCTCTCGTACATTGAGACCGATAGAACACATTCACCATAAGCTTTGGTGAGCTTCAGCGGAACTTTTTTTCAAAATTATAGAAGTAAAGCAAAACTTTCTGCTCTTCACGACTCTTGAACTATCATCATGCTTACCGAAAGAGTCGCTCAACGGAGGCAGCACTGGATAAGGTTGTAAATACCATAGAGAGTTCTTTAGACATTACATTACAACTCGATGCTAATCGTCTGGACATCTTTAATTGGGTCTCATTGGACAGTTAAATATGTGGGGGGTGTCATGAGGACTCTGACCACATGCTGGTCATAAGTTGGGGACGGCATGGTCTATGCGGGACCAGAAGGCATGAAGCGGTTGCCGATCTCTAAGTACGTTATTATACGGAATTGTTGGCGACTCTATGAATGTAGTTCAAAGCTGTCATATACGCGCTGCGATCAAATGGATCTTGTACATACCTTTGTCTGATGCATCGGGGAAGACTCCAACCGTGTGATGTTGAAGTTTGGACGACTCCTTCGGTGACATCCCAGAAGGAACTGCTGCACCAACATGATCGGTAGAACCTTAGGATGGAGTTCTTGAGCTAGGTGCTTGGAGGTTATTTGAAGACAGCCTGTGATGGTCCTTAGGCTGAATTTTGACAGCTTTGAATATTTCTCCACTGGGTATTAGCGGATAAGCATAGTTTACCACAGATCAACCAATCGTCCTGTAGCTACCAATGTTTCTTTATACATGTTCCAAATGCTGTCGGCTAGTGCCTTGAGGACCTTGTTCATATTTCATATGCGTGATTGCAGTGGCTTGTGCTGAGGTGTTATCGTGTTATCGCGAATCACTGCAGTTTAAGTACAGTGAAGAAATTGTGAATTTCGTTGAGACAACCAGTTACCATATCTCAAAGCTCATCAACGTTGTGGACCACCATGATGGTGCAGTCGTCCGCATAGTTAATTCCCTACACTTCTTGTAAGGGAGCTTGGAGTTTAGAGTGGTATATGTTAAACAGGAGTGGCGACTAGACCAAGCACTCCTTGTTTGACTCTACGGGGTTTTGAGCATTTGCCTATGTATCAGTATCACTGCTTGACTACTTGACGCACTTGCTTTGATATTGACATTTGAACGGCTTGTTTTTGGAAGATCAGTGTGTTTTAGAATCACTAATTGATTCAATCTTTCTGAATTTTTCAAATACTCCCTTCACAGTTGACGAAGTTAAATTAATATTCCAATTATTAACATTATATTTGAACATTATTGAGTAACAAGAAGGTTTTTTTTTGCTTCGAGTTTTGTTTTTTGTGGTGATTTTGATGTGGTAGACAAAGATCGCCCAAGCCAGGCAAAAAGTTTGAAGACCAAGAATTAAAGGCATTACTCCATGGAGGTTGTTATAAAACTCAACAAGAGCTTGCAAAATCATTGGGAGCTACTCAAGCAACAATTTCAAAACGTTTGCGAGCAGCAGGATTCATTCAAATGCAGAGAAATTGAGTACCCATTGAAGCCGAGGGAACTTGAAATATGATTTTCCATGTCCGAAAGGATGCTTGAACGCTATAAAAGAAAATCAGTTTTGCACCGAATCATTACTTGCGATGAAAATAGAATAACACGAAGTGTAAGAGATCATATGTGAAGCCCGGCCAACCAACCGAATCGGAACCAAAGCTAAATATCCATGGCTCTAAGGTAATGTTCTGCATTTGGTGGATGCAAAAGGGTCCTATCTATTATGAGCTGCTGAAATCTGACCAGACCATCACAGGGAACCTGTACCGAAAGCATCTAATTCGGTTGAAGCGAGCATTGGCTGAAAAACGTAATATTCCATCATATCAACGCTAGTCCACATGTTGCAATATCTGTTAAAAAGTATTTACAATAAAGCGGTTGGGAAGTTTTGACTCACCCGCCTTTTGTATCAGACCTTGCCCCGTTCCAATACTATTTGTGTCGATCGATGCAGAACGCCCTCTTTGGGATACGCTTCAATACAGAGTATCCTAAATTGACTTGATTCGTTCTTGGCCTCAAAAGATAAGCAGTTCTTTAAGCTCGGGAAAAGGTAATTGGGTAAAGGTCATTGCTAACAATGGTCAATAAATTTACATTGTACAAATATTTCAAAATAAAACCTAAAATGTTGAAAAATTCCCGCATTCTTAAGTCATAAACCCAATAGAAAATGAAACATTTGCAGAAGCATTTATGGCCCTTGGAGCAAAGTATCTTTGCTTCATATATGCTTAAAATTTATACAAAAAATTAAAGAATTTATTAATATTTATAAGTAGAAAAAAATTATGAATTGTTTTATTGTTATAATTTTGTTCTTACTGCAGCGACAAAATAAGACAATAGCTATTAATTTCAGTTATTCTTATTCGAATTTAAATTGCAGCTAGAATAAATACATTTGATTCTAAATTGTGTAAAATTTATGGAAATTGATCACAATAGATCTGTAACGATATTTCAACATAATTGTACATTTTCATAAACTCAACTCGATAAAAAACCAGAAAAAAAGAATATAAAACATTTTGTTAATATAAAAAAGCGACGACGACGAGTGAATTATCAAAGACAACAAATCATAAAGATACAAATAAGACAACAAGAGCAACAAAAAAAAAAACGATGATGACGACGACGACAATAACACCAAGACAATTAAGGCGACAAGGTACAGTGGTAAAAAACTAAGAAAAATTCAATGATTTTAAGGTATAAAAGGTTTTCGAAAAAACACTTATAATCTTAGCAGATCTAAGATTTTGTAAAATAAAATGTATTTTATAATTCAGAAGTATTTAATAAAAACTATGCTTTGTTGTAGCTCTTACCGTAGACCCTCTGTGCAACAAGACTGATCATGGCAACAGCAACAACATTATCAACCTCAATAATAACAGTAATAATAAGCAGTTATTGTTAACACTTCCCTTGAGTGAATGAAGTCTCGTTACAAAATATCAACTCTATCTAGAGCTGACTTCACTGACTGACTTTATGTTCGTTGGCGATAATAAGAAGTACGAATACCTATAAGAAAAAATTAAAACATAAAAAAATATGATCGGCTACAAATAAATGACTGTTTAAAAGTTTAAGAAACATTTTTATTTATTTGTTCATTTTCATTTTCAATTCAGTTCAGTGCAGGGCGTTACAATCCTCTGCAAACTAACTGTGTTGTTTACTTGCCAATAATACCAGCCAGCCAGCCAGCCAGCCAGCTTTACACTGCTGACGCTGCTAAATGGAGGTGGCGGTAGTTTACGCTGGCAGGCGTCCTTCACCTGATTTTTTCCATTCATTCGTTGGTTTGTTCGTTTGTTTGGTTATTATTAATTTGTTGTGATCAATTTAGCAAAAGATTTTTCTGATTCTTTTCTACTTTTTTTTTTGGAGTTTTTGGTTTGTGTGCTTCTTCAGAAGATAATGGCATATAAAATATGCTACTTGGTTTGAGGCTGATTCTTTTTTGGTATGTGAAGATTTTGTTTAGATTCTGAATAGAAATCTGGTTGCAGCAAATGATTTCCATTTCTTTAAACTAAAAAAATAAAACGAAATGACAATTTGCCTGCCCCACTTTATACTTATACAAGTCAAAAGTTTTGAGAGCCCTTCACGACTCTCGAACTATCATCACTGGATAAGGTTGTAAGGACCATATAGAGTTTACTACAATGTAAGTAATACTCAGCTTTCCTTGATATTACAAAAACTATCGCAATTTAAAGGGCTCTAGAAAATTTGGATGTTGCAACTGGATACTGACCATGCTTATCCTTTGGATATATTAAATAGGGGCTGGATGGACAGTTAAATATGTCGGTGGTGTCATTAGGTCGCTGACCAGATACGTTTGGGACAGCATGGTCTATGCGTACTTACAACGATTCCTTATAAATTTTGAATTCGTTGCCATGGCAACATTCAGCCAAAGATTGTCAACTGTATCTAGCGGTTGTTTTTGTTTCCGGAGAAGGCATAGCAGTTTTGTTACAACAAACGTTGTCTTACTATCTATGGTGTTAGAAAGTTGGCTACCTGTTCTATTCGAACCCATAAAAAGTTACGGTAACTTTATTTTGGATTTAATTCGGTAACGACATAGCGATAACGATATGTGCTGTTATTTACGATGGTGGGTCAATAAGGCCGCAACGTTTTGAAATTCCCGGCTCTTAACTGAAAGGTCTGCACTGCTCCTGTCAACAGGCATCTATCAGTTGACTCCTGTCAAAATATGAACAAGCTGCGTCATTTGTGTTTTACAGCCATTGATAGATAGCAGACTACCTCGTGACTTGAGGATCTATTGGAAAAAGTGAATTTCGTCTCCTCGTTAAACATTAGTTTTTACGGAAAAAATCTGCACCATCAATTTCAATGGTTAAAAAGTGGTTTACTGAATTTCGTTGTGGATATACAAGCACGGAAGGTGCCGAACGTTCTAGACGTCCAGTTGAGCTCTCTACTCCCGAAACAATTGAAAACAAGTAAGAAAGTATGGTCGGTCAAGCCCGACCATATAATACCCTACACTAAGTAAAAGAGCAAAAAAAAATTTTCTTTTAAAATTTAAATAATTTATATTTTTGAGAGATTTTCGGAAGTGGGCCTTATATGGGGGCTATGACCAATTATGGACCGATCACCATGAAATTAGGTCGTGTGATTTATGTGTATATTAAAGTTAACTATGTTGAATTTTGTGTATTTACCAACATTTTTAAGCGATTTATGCACGTTAAAGTGATTTTCGGATGCGGGTCTATATGGGAGCTATAACTAAATATGGACCGATCGTAACAAAATTTGGTGACATGAATTTTGTGTATATAAAACTTATTTGGAGCGGAATTTGTGGAGATACATATATAAATTAAACATTTATGACCGATAAAGTCCAATTTCGGGAGGACATTTGTATGGGGGCTAGGTGAAATAATGGACCGATTTCAGCCAGTTTCAATAGGTTTGGTCCTTGAGCCGAAAAAATAATATGTATCAAATTTCATCGAAATATCTTTAAAATTGCGACCTGTACTCTGCGCACAAGGTTTACATGGACAGCCAGCCAGCCAACCAGACGGACGGACGGACGGACGGACGGACGGACGGACGGACGGACATCGCTTAATCGACTCAGAAAGTGATTCTAAGTCGATCGGTATACTTTAAGGTGGGTGTTAGACTAATATTTTTGGGCGTTACAAACATCTGCACAAACGCATAATACCCTCCCCACTATGGTGGTGTAGGGTATAAATATCCTGCAGAAATGGCTCAGCAGAAAGAGATTTGACTCCTTAGATGAATTTTTTTGGAAGGGATAAAAAAAATTGGAGAAACGTTGGACAAAGTTCATAGAGCTCAAAGAAGACTATGTTGAAAAATATTGGGTGTATAACTTAAAAATCAGAGATTTTTTTAAATTGTTAGCTTTAATTTTGAAACATTTTTACAATATAAATTTATTCAAAGTATTGGCAATTGTTAGCTAGGATTTCGCGCCAAATGAACTGCTCATCTTTTGATGTCAATAACGAATCAATCGGATACTCTGTTCCAAAGTGAAGCGTATCCCTGGGAGAGCGTTCTGCATCGATCGAAACAAATAGTAGTTGGACGGAGCAAGGTCTGGACTATAAAGCGATTGATGCAAAACTTTTCAACCACTTCATGCTAAATAGTTTTTAATAGGTATTGCAACAAGTGGCCGAGTGTTGTCATGATGGAATATTACGGTTTCATATCTGTCCGCATATTCTGGGTGTTTTGCGGCCAATGCGATGGCTTTGGTATCGATTCGGCTGGTTGGCCGGGCTTCACGTACGCTTCGGATTATCGTAATGAATTAATTTTTCATTGCAAGTAATGATTTGGTGCAAAAGTTACTTTCTTTTATAACGTTCAAGTATCATTTCGTACATGCAAAATCGTCTTTCAAGATCTCTTATCTTCAATTCGTATGGTGCCCAATTTCCCTGCTTTTGGATGAATCCTGCTGCTTGCAAATGATTTTGTCATAAGCTTCGGTGAGCAATCGAAGTGCTTCAGCGGCACTTTTTTTCAAAGAAAGAAGTAAAGCATAACTTCCCGCATATGACGATTCGTTGGTATAGGATTCGAAAATTCCGAAGCAAATCAAGCTTTATTCTTTGCAATTTATGGTCCGTTTTCAATGATTTTTTTTAACGCAGACCATTCCGACAATATTTCTGACATAGTTGAATGTTTTTAATTTTTGTGCAGAAAATCAATTTCTAAAATTCTCAGGACTATATCTGATAGACCACATGTGGATTCGTAAATTATTTAGGGCTTCGGAAAATATATTTCAGCAACAACACTAAAACAATCTCCATTAGGGAGACACCAGCAATAAGACAAGAACAGGCGGTTTCCAAACACCACAAATCCACTATCGACCACAGTCTCCGTGTTTTCTTTGAGCAATCTGTGGAATGGCGAGTAGAAATACTACATTTTTTACAAAAGGAGTAGAAATACTACTTTTTCAAAAAAGGAGTAGAAATGCTACTTTTGTTTTAAAAAAAAGGAGTAGAAATACTACTTTTTTTAAAAAAAGGAGTAGAAATCCTTTATTTAACAAAAGGAGTAGAAATACTACTTTTTTAAAAAAAGGAGTAGAAATACTACTTTTTTTAAAAAAAGAGTAGAAATACTACTTTTTTTAAAAAAAGGAGTAGAAATACTACTTTTTTTAAAAAAGGAGTAGAAATACTACTTTTTTTAAAAAAGGAGTAGAAATAATACTTTTTTAAAAAAAGGAGTAGAAATACTACTTTTTTAAAAAAAAGTAATAGAAATACTACTTTTTTAAAAAAAGGAGTAGAAATACTACTTTTTTTAAAAAAGGAGTAGAAATACTACTTTTTTTAAAAAAAGGAGTAGAAATACTACTTTTTTTAAAAAAAGGAGTAGAAATACTACTTTTTTTAAAAAAAGGAGTAGAAATACTACTTTTTTTTAAAAAAAGGAGTAGAAATACTACTTTTTTAAAAAAATTAGTAGAAATACTAGTTTTTTAAAAAAATTAGTAGAAATACTACTTTTTTAAAAAAAGTAGTAGAAATACTAGTTTTTTTAAAAAAGGAGTAGAAATACTACTTTTTTTTAAAAAGGAGTAGAAATACTACTACTTTTTTTAAAAAAGGAGTAGAAGTACTATTTTATTTTAAAAATGCAGTAGAAATACTACTTTTTTTGAAAAAGGAGTAGAAATACTACTATTTTTTTAAAAAAAGGAGTAGAAATACTACTTTTTTTTAAAAAAAGGAGTATTTCTACTTTTTTAAAAAAAAAGTAATAGAAATACTACTTTTTTAAAAAAAGGAGTAGAAATACTACTTTTTTTAAAAAAAGGAGTAGAAATACTACTTTTTTTAAAAAAGGAGTAGAAATACTACTTTTTTTAAAAAAAGGAGTAGAAATACTACTTTTTTTAAAAAAAGGAGTAGAAATACTACTTTTTTTAAAAAAGGAGTAGAAATACTACTTTTTTTAAAAAAAGGAGTAGAAATACTACTTTTTTTAAAAAAAAGGAGTAGAAATACTACTTTTTTAAAAAAATGAGTAGAAATACTACTTTTTTTTAAAAAAGGAGTAGAAATACTACTTTTTTAAAAAAAGTAGTAGAAATACTAGTTTTTTAAAAAAAGGAGTAGAAATACTACTTTTTTTTTAGGAGTAGAAATACTACTTTTTTAAAAAAAGTGGTAGAAATATTACTTTTTTTTAAAAAAGGAGTAGAAATACTACTTTTTTTAAAAAAACGAGTAGAAATATTACTTTTTTTTAAAAAAGGAGTAGAAATACTACTTTTTTTGAAAAAGGAGTAGAAATACTACTATTTTTTAAAAAAAGGAGTAGAAATACTACTTTTTTTTAAAAAAGGAGTAGAAATACTACTTTTTTTAAAAAAAGGAGTAGCAATACTACTTTTTTAAAAAAAGGAGTAGAAATACTACTTTTTTTTAAAAAAGGAGTAGAAATACTACTTTTTTAAAAAAAGGAGTAGAAATACTACTTTTTTTAAAAAAAGGAGTAGAAATACTACTTTTTTAAAAAAAAAGGAGTAGAAATACTACTTTTTTTTAAAAAAAAGGAGTAGAAATACTACTTTTTTAAAAAAAGGAGTAGAAATACTACTTTTTAAAAAAAAAGGAGTAGAAATACTACTTTTTTTAAAAAAAGGAGTAGAAATACTACTTTTTTAAAAAAAGGAGTAGAAATACTACTTTTTTTTAAATAGGAGTAGAAATACTACTTTTTAAAAAAAAAGGAGTAGAAATACTATTTTTTTTTAAAAATGCAGTAGAAATACTACTTTTTTTGGAAAAGGAGTAGAAATTTTTGATTTATAGATTTCGAAAAAGCTTTTGACAAATTAAGCTTATTTCACATATTAAGTGCCTTTAGCATAACGCTAGCTGCCGAATTAAACACGGTAAAGTACTAAGTAGAACGGTAAAGGTTGAAATCGGTGCTGGGCAATGTTGTGTACCAAAATGGCAAGGGATTTACATGGGTTCTGCAAGCTCGTCCGAATGATATTGATTACGCAGATGACATATGCCTTTCGGTTCACAGCTTCTCAGACCTTGCATCAAATCTGCGAAACATAACAACAAAAACAGATGCTACTGCCCTTAAAATAAATACTGCTAAAACCGAAACCTTTCGAGTTGGAACGAGTTAGAAAATGTCAGACATTTTTGCTATCTTCGAAGCATAATTTCCAAAAAACGGCGGGTTTGGTGAAGACATTGACAACCGTGTACGGAAAGTGCAACAAACTTTCGTTCGTTCCAGGATCCAGGTGATGTCTTCGCAGGATCTTGCGAATATTCTGTCCGAAGGAGATATACAATATTATGCTCTGGGAACAATCCAATTAACATCCATCAGATATAAAAAAGACGTAAATGGCGATGGAATTGAGTGGAATCCACAATGTAACTGAAGAAGGGGTCGCCCAGCACATACGTGGAGAAGGCAAATCGACGCAGAAATATCCGGAATGGGTAAGGGCTGGAATGAAGTGAGTGCGGTAGTACAAAACAGGCCCTATGCTGCTTATAGGATCAACAATAACATATATTACACACGCACAGATGAACATCGCTTTTATTTTGATAACGATATTTTAGCGTTAATGGTATTTTAGAAGTGATTTTTCATATCCCTTGATTTAAAATGACTTTACAGCTAAATGTTTTTACAACGAAGATTATATACTTTGGCCCACTTTGCTTTGCCATTTAAGCTTAAATTAAATCTTATATTGCAAACAATATTATGAAATTTTAACCTCCATTTTCTCAATCTCTGGTTATTTTTTATCGTAACGATATGGTGACAGTTCTCATACAAATATTATATTAATTGTAAGTATATCGTTACGAAAAGCGATAACCAGAGATTGAGAAAATGGGGTAAGTCTGTTCCTATCTATCCTCTATCAGTTTTCAATTAGAAATATTCTAATCTCTCCTTGCGTCTAATTTTGTCTCGAGTTTTGTTAGATGTTTCCCTTAATTGTAAATCAATAAATTGTTGTTATTAAAAGACTGTGTTTTTTCATCGTTCCTTTAAATATAGTTGCTTTAGTAGGGTATTAACCGTTTCGTTTACTAACCCTTTTATCTGTCTTACACTTTAAAACTATCAATGTTTTTGATAATTGATTGAATTCTAATGTCTTTGATTTTTTGATGACTGACTGCTTCTTGCAGTTAGTTTATTATTTTTGGTTTTAATCGAGTTGCTGTCGATGTTTAACAAGAATAAGAACATTTTAATTAAATTTTTGTAATTTTTTTTGTTTGCTGCCATCTGCAGCCATCATAATTGTGGACAATGAAATACAAAATAAAAAGCCGATATAACAGGAGCGCAGATTTGGTTTTAAAAATCGAAAAGGGGTTGTACACTTAAATAGTGATAAGAGATTGACAGTGGTATGGCTTAAATTCGAGTTGATTTAACGAAAAACTTTTTAATGTAAAACCCGGTTTTCCGGTTTTTGATTAAAAATCTGAATATTTGGGAATAACCGAGTTTTTGTTGAAAACATTTTTTTGGGGGAAAAAAATGTTATTAGTGAAAAAACATGGTTGGATAAAAATTTTAAGGCTTGAAAAAAGACAGTATGGACACCTACACAGAAAAAACTATTTCTTAAACCGTTTCAATTCAAATATTTGTCACATATTGAACTGGTTTCAATTATTTCATAATTAAATCAAGTATTCATTTGCTCAAAAACAAAATTTCTTGATATTTTCTATTGAATTTTGAGTTTTGAATTTGATTATTTTGACAATTGAATATACAATTTTCGTTATTGGTTGAATTTCAAATACAAAAATTATTGAATAGATAATTTTCGTAATTGAAAACACATTTTTGTTATTTTTTGTGTTTCAATTACGAAAATTATCTATTCAATAATTTTTGTATTTGAAATTCAACCAATAACGAAAATTGTATATTCAATTGTCAAAATAATCAAATTCAAAACTAAAAATTCAATAGAAAATATCAAGAAATTTTGTTTTTGAGCAAATGAATACTTGATTTAATTATGAAATAATTGAAACCAGTTCAATATGTGACAAATATTTGAATTGAAACGGTTTAAGAAATAGTTTTTTCTGTGTAGGTGTCCATACTGTCTATATTAATGACTTAGTAATTAAGATATAGATCAAAAATAGGAAAAATTTCTATTTTTAATTGATTCCATACAAAAATAGTACCCTCCTAATGTACACATGCATTTTGCGATCATTGATTCATTTCATTTATTGTCAATTTCCCTGCACAAAATGTGCATCTGTGTTTTATGGTTTTTTATTGTGCTATTTTTTTTCTTTAAATTTTATTTATTGTGGTTTATGTTAGTTTGGGAGCAGCTCTATGTACCACTGTAATTACATTTTGACTTAAATCGATCTCTTGACCTAAGGGTCCAACTGCGGAAATTACAAATTTAATAAGCACAAATGTTAGTCTTAAGACTAATACATACAACTAACTAAATAACTGACTGACTGACTGACTGACAGAGTTCTTTTTGAGATTCTTTTGGCCAGACAGACTAACTAACTGGGCTAACTAACTTTACTACTTAAACTGCTGCTGTTTTATTTATTGGTGTTTGTTGCTGTTGTTTCCATTTTGTCCATAACGGCTGATCTACTTGTATTCACGCCAAATATTATTAATAAAAAAATCAAACAAAAAATAAGCAGTAACCTTGATTTGGCATTAAAAGTTAATTTTCTATCATCAACATCACTTTAACTACAAAAATGTTGAAAAAAAAACCAAAAAAAATCTGAACAGCAGCAGCAGCTAAATAATAACTAGTCAAATTCATAGCAACAACGACGATACTCTTGGTAGCAAAAACACCAATCATCCAACCAGCCAGCCATCCATCCATCCATCCATCTAAACCAAGAAGTGTTGCCGTTTTGCATCTAACACTACAATTGTTCCAAATAGTTTTCAACAAATTCTATCTACTCTGGTAAAATTGTATCTACTGGTAACTCTAGTATCTGCTTGCTGCTGCACTACCAAAATAAGTAGTTTTCAGAACATTGATGTATTTAAGTCTTGTAGGTTGAGGTTGGCTTCCTGAGCTTGTACTTAGAGAGATGATTTTTAAGATTATTTTTTTTGTTTTTTTAGTTTTTGCTGTTTATTTCGTAGCTATTTATTTGTGTGCGATTGTAAGTAGTTATTTGTTGTTTAGCATTGTATTAATTCAAAATTTATTTGTTCATAATTTTATTGTTATTAATTCGAGCAGTATTTATTTATTTATTGTTTATGGTGTTGCTTGGTTTTAGCTGGTTTTATGTATGTTTGGCTGTTCTCAAGACAGTGGCACATTTAATTAAGACATTGAAAAATGTCGAACAATGACAAAAAGCAAAAAAAGTATAAAAATATAATTAGTATAATTACAATATTGAAGAAATTTAAAATTTGTTTAGAATTTTGCAGATGTTTGTATCTAATATAATGGATATTTTTCGATTGGCAGTACTGTTATTCGGCTTTGAAAACTGATCGCCTTTACTTGATGTTCGTTCATGATCACTGTTCAGCTAAGGATTTTACACAGACTCTGGCTTTCCCGTTTGTTATAAGCAACTATTCTCTGTTTAATTCCATTGTTATCAAAAAAAATTTTTGGAGCTTAGGGTTTTTATCCTGGGAATTCCCGGTACAAATTTCCAGGGAATTTTACCAATTTTTCACTACCCGATTCCCGGGATTTTTAGTCGGGAATCCCGGGAATTAAAAACTGACGAAAATACATAGAAAACAAGTAAGAACTTTGTTTTTTTCACCAAAAAACAGTGAAAAGTTTTTTACAGTTTTTTGCTTATATCTTGGCAATAATAGACCGCTTATTATTATTATTTATTTGGAGTTTTTCGTATGAAAATTTAAAAAGTTAATTCATTATTTGCAGAATTTATTTCTTATAACAAAATACGTTTATTAAATCATTAAATTTTTCTTCAATTAGAATCTAGTTTAAAAAGGTTTAAGAGAGTTTTTATACCTTTCACCTTCGTTAGAAGCTTGACATTCCGTTTGTAATTTCCACATTTTACATTTCCGACCCTATAAAGTATAAATATTCTGGATCCTAATAGATAGCGGAGTCGATTAAGCCATGTCCGTCTGTCTGTCTGTCTGTTGAAATCAATTTTCTGAAGACCCCAGATATCTTCGGGATCCAAGTCTTCAATAATTCTGTCAGACATGCTTTCGAGAATTTTGCTATTTAAAATCAGCAAAATCGGTCCACAAATGGCTGAGATATGAGGAAAAAACCAAGACAACCTCGATTTTTTACCTATATCTGGATTACTAAGACATTAATATAGACAATATGGATATCTAATGATAGATATTTCAAAGACATTTGCAACGACGTATATAAGTTGGACCTACAATGGGTCAAAATCGGAAAAAAAATTTTAACCCGAATATTTTTTTTCAAAAAAAAAAATTGAAAAAACAAAAAAAAAATTTTAAAATTTAAAAAAAAAATTTTTAAATTTTAAAAAAAAAATTTTTAAATTTTAAAAAATTAAAAAAAAAAAATTTTTAAAAATTTAGAATAACAATCGAAAAAAAATTTTTTTCCAAAAAATTAAATTTTGTTTACCTAAAAATATTTAAAATTTTTAAGTATAATTTGGTGAAGGGTATATAAGATTCGGCACAGCCAAATATAGCACTCTTACTTGTTTCAATTAATTTTGTAAATGATTTGATTTAACAAAAATTTAATCATTCAAAGTTTGAATAAATTCTGTTATTAATTAACTTTAAAATTAATTCAGTTTAAGCAAAGGCTTTGCAATGAATCTAAAAAATTCAATATTAGGAATGGATTTATGGAATGAAAGGCTGACATTTTTTAATTACGGATTAAGATTTTAGTGAATTAAGCTCAAATTTTATTAATTCGAATTAATTCGAAGCTCTGATATTTAATAATTATAACACTAAGTTGTTATATGAAATTTGGCTATAATATTCCTAATTTACAGTATCATTACATTTTTCGGGAATAGCCGGGTACCCGGAAATGTAGAAAAAAATTTACCGATTCCCGGGAATCAAAAAAGGTCGGGAAATTAAAAACCCTAATTGTAACCAAAATCGGCATCTTGCGGAAAGAATTCTCAAATGATTATTTAAAATTGCAACCACTGAGTCATGTGAGATACCTATTATTCGGGTGTAGCTTGTACGGTCACAACGCAATTCAGTAAACCACTTGTTTTACCATTTAAATTGATGGTGCATAGCTCTACCTTAACATTGGTATAATCCAGCATGTTCAAATTTTGACAGTAGTCAATAAAGATCGAGAGACTTTGGCCTGTATCTCTCGCATTGTGGATAACAAAATGCCGTCAAGTTGAAGAGCTATCGAAGGGAAGTCCAAGTGAAATTCATAGTTAACTCCAATGCGAAATTCCTTCATGACAAGAAATATTCTTGGGTGGATGTGTACCCTAAGTATAAGAATTTCTTACCAGCATATCTATGATTGAGAAGTTATTAGGCGAAAAGTATTAGAGAAGACGAGCACATACTCTTAAACCATGTAGAAGGTTTAAGAGTATGTGCTCGTCTTCTCTAATAAACTCTCTCTCTCACTCTGACAAGAAACGATGTTGGTTCCATGATGTCTGTGGTAATAGAAGAATATATTACATAATTTTAGGTATTTAATATTTTATTTTTGCTCAAATATGTGTCCATTAAAGGGTTTAAGCCTCATATGTATATCAGCTGGGGAAATTCGAAGAGAATAGGTCAAAATTTTGAATCTTAAGACCAGTGGAATGATCAAAACTACTGAAATGCTGAAGGACTCAATGACGTCATCACCTCATAACCGGTTGTAATTGTGGCCTTTACACATGTTCATCGGATCATGGAATGCAAAAGTGAAACTATTCCTCTTTATGGCTCGGATTTAATGTATCTAACCCATTCATTGGTTCATTCGGTTCTATTTCCAGAATTCTTCAATATTTTAAAGGATTGTTTTGCTAATCGAATTTGCGAACACAGCGGTTTATTGTTGAATCAGCTGTCTTAGAACTGGATAAGAAAAGCAGTTAGGTAGGCTAAGGTATTCTGTTCCTCATTGTCCATAGGACGGATACAGCCAGAAGTTAATGCTATCAAAAATCTTTTCAACTTGATGCTGCAGATTAATATAATACTTGAGGAGACTAGTAAATGCTACAGACCTCCCGTAGATCCTTGTACTTGAGATGCTCCTAGACCCTGGGAGCTTAACTTCGAAGTGAAACGTTGTTGAACACAACATTAATACATTATATAAACAAACTTGATCTTGTCTATTTATTAGCAATCACCCAATCTTGCAAAATTTTTGTTTATTTGGTGCCTTAAGTTCTTCTAGTTTTTTGATATATTCCCTTTTATAGCTTTCGGCTTGTTCACATGTCCTCAAAAGTTTCCAAAGTTTCAGAGTGCTCAAATCGCGCAATTTGGCCAGTAACCAAATACTCATCCTTCAAAACGTCCAATGTCGAGTTAACTGTGAATGTATTTATACAGTCCTGTTAGATCATCATGTCTTCCTGGAAAAATAATTCTCGATGAAACCTTCAGCGATAATGGAACGATAATGGTTTCAAATGAATTATTTGTGGATTTTGTCCGTTCAGATGAAGAAAATACATTGTTGCTCATGGAAAAACTTCGACCGATTATATTACACTGCATCGTTGAGGTCTAGGAGAGCCACTACTCCGAGCTCTTGGAGCTGAAAGAAGCTTCATAGTTGACATCATCTTGTCATAAGGTTCTATCTAGGTCTATTATAAGTAAAATCTTGAGACACTACCTTCAGAAAATTGGCTACGTGCAAAGTATGACGAGAAACGCACTAAGAACACATAAATCAATATCTAAGGATAATTTCAAGATTAATGATCATGGAATATGGAAAATCATGAGAGTAGACTTGGAATCCATTTCAATGGTCATTATAGTAGTTGCTGAGAGGAGGAGATGGTACATTACGGTTTATTCTTACTTCATATAATCAGGCACAGGATTTTAAGCGGACTTATAGTGAACGATCGAGCGAATGATTAGGTGATCTTATAAGCTATCCCGGAGCTGCGGAGTGGAAGAGATGTTTCGTCATATTTATGTAATCAGGCACAGGATTTATAGTAGATATATTCTGAATGGTCCATTTGGATTAGTGGAAGTTGTATTAGGTGATCCTCGTGATCTCAGTTCCACAAGTTCGATTTAGTCGTGCTCTCTTCCAGTATCTAGTCTAAGTACCTTAAACTTTAATAATTGTATTTGATTATGGAGAATAAAACTGAATAGTATTTGTTCGCGAATAACTAACTAAACCTGTCTGACTATATCCTAATGTTCTCTTAATCTATTCCTTATTTTCAAATGTCAAATGGAGATCATTCTTCCTCTAACCTATCTAAACCATAGTCAAATGTTTATCATCCGAAGTTACATACATAACTTGTCTCAATATATTCCCTAGAATTTTTGTATTTTATTTATGGTTTTTGTTACGAATAAATTTTCCATACCCTTTGCTATACCATTACCCAGGGGAGAGAGAGGAAGGTTTTACCAAGACATTGTTGTTATTGTTGTAGCAAACTGTTAAAGTGTGCTCAAAATTTATAAAGTCGTTGTCTGCAACACTTGTATTGGGCCGACATATTACAAGACACAATGTGTTGAAAACAATTCCTGCCCACACTTAATAATCTGTATAAATGTAAGAGAAAAAAAAACTAACAACCTCAGCCACAATATCAGCAACTACAACAATTGCTGACATAGTCAAACATAGACAAAACGAAGAAACGTCCTCATCATCATCAACAAAGCTGGCATCAACATCATCATCATCATCCTCCTCATCGCCGTCATCATCAACACCCAACTGCAGCAACCTCTACAACAATGAGGTTGTTTTTTTTATTATTTCTGTTTAAGAAAACCCAGCCATCAAATTGAGTTTCTTTTATATACAATTTTTTGCTCCTTTTTAATGTTGAGTTGTTAAAGCTTTACCAACAAAGAAAGTAGTCACATCTCTAACTAGAAAAGTATGAGCTGCGCTCTTTTTTTCAGCTAAACTAAGTACGAATATTGAAATAAATCATCGTCAAACAAGATCAGTTTTTTTTTTGGTTTTTTGTTTAGTTCCAATCGATATTGAATTTAAAAACAAAAGAAAAAAAATAATAATCTAAAGTTACTGCTGTTTCTAGAGTGCTGGCGGCAATGATACGGTGGTGATACTGTTGAGGCTGCTGTTTTTGCATCCACAAAAGGAGCCACAAGCCAAAAATCATAAAGAAGACCAAAAAACAAAGTCACTCACTCTTTTTTTGGTTTTTGTCTTTTGTTTTTTTTTTCAGATACTTTTATGCTTAAAAAGTATCTTTGCCAAGACTTTGAACAATATTCAGCATGATTTATAAATTCGATCTTTTAGCCAAAATGTTGGTTGGTTGGCTGGCTGACTGCCATCAAACCAGCGAGCGAGCGATTATTGCACAACCTCTCTACAACGCTTAAGTAAAGTGGCACGAAGTGTTCAATTGTTTTCTTCTTTTTTTTCAATCTTCAAATGGGTCTTTGTAGGTATTTTCATTATTATTAAGACACGCTACAGGGTGTGAGTCAATGAAATTATAATATTTCTTTGAATATGAAATTAACTAAGGCTCTCCTAAGCAAATAAGTTTAATTCAACTTAGAATTATTATCACAAATCCACTAAAATAATAATTTCACTTCCAATATCTATTTCAGTTCTTAAGTTTCTCTCAAATCCATCAGGAAATACAAAATATTTCATCACATTTTCAATAAAAACAAGAAATCTTGAAAATTTTCAATTTTGAACTTTGACCTTTGACATATACATCTTCTAAACATCTTTACATGATAGTTTCTCATTTATTTTATCTTCTAATCTATGATTAGCTTTTTGTTATATTTATAGCGTGCCCCTCATTCTACCATTGTCCATTTCCTATATTTTTCATTTGCTTAATTTGTGCTTTTGGCTTTGCTTTTGTCTAGATGGCTGGTTGGCCGTTCGCTAGCTAGCTGACTGTCTGTCTGGTTGGCAGAGACCTCAACCCATCCTCTATGCCTCATTTTGATTGTTTAACTTACAATGAAACAACAATGAACAGGAGTAGACTACAGAGTAGATTCGATTATTTAGTTCGCCGTGGCCTAAGTCTCTCCACAGAAGTCACTATCGGGCGTCTGCAGTTCAATGTTCAAGTGGCAGCGTTACGCCCTACAAATCCTATAAAATAATAATAATAGAAGACGCAGTAGAAGTACTTACATTTAAAAAAAACAATGGCCATATTCATGAATTAAATCCTAAGATCGCTTAAACTAAAATTCAATTGTTAATAAAGTAAAACGATTATTATATAATAGAAACAATAGCGAAACTGAAATCTTCAAACTTCAAATAATGACATAATTCTTGACTCTTAAAAATCATAGAAATCTTTACTAAAAAAACTTAATAAATCTTCGCTATTCAGACAATGATACACTTGAAATTTAGTGAAAGATTTTTGATTTTTACAAGAAATATTAAATCCACCATCAATTTAGAAATATGTTGGAAATTGATCTGCATTCTGATGAAAATCCTTAGCAATATTTCGTTTATAAGCTCATTTAAATCGATGAATTAGTTTATTTTTTTATTATTCGTATCTTATACACTTCATACATACTTACGTTTAAGCACAAAGTCAGTCTAAACTATTGTTAAATTTATTATTAGTGTTTTATGTACATGGCTGCAGGAGAAGCTGGCTATAACGAATGTTATATCTTGAAAATGTTGTGATTCGTAACTTGAAGAACAATTGTGCTTCATAACTGTCCATTTCCATTGAAATCGTCCAATGGGCAGTATCATAAAGTCGATCGATTCATGATATCAAACAAAATGAACTTTGTAACCAAAAGTTCGTAGTGGTTAAAGTGCTTGCCTGCAAAACCAAGCTACCCAGGAGCCCTGGTGCAGGACGAAAAAATGTGGTTTTTGAGTTTTAAAAATTATGTGGCATCAACCCCACTCTTAACAATCCATCGAAGGAGCCCCCTGACCACACCTGCCCTTGGAAAAGAGGATAACAGCATGGAAAAGATCAGGCAGCCACCCCCTGGAAAAAAGGTAAGAATCAAAGATTAGCAAGGTTCACCACCAATACACCAAATACACAGAGCGCATTGTTTCTAGGCAACGACAGATGGCAGCCCCATTATCCTAGGACCTGCTACAGCAGACCAATAATCTACTTAGCTGGCACAACAACCGTTTAACAAAACTGATAATGAGTCTGAAAAGAGGAGGAGCCCTTTCTTTCCTTCCTAGTGGTCAAATGTGCGCATAAGTGAGTGAAGTAACCAGGATATCAACTTTAACAACTTTAGAATTGCTCAGCTGAATCGTGACATCAGTTGATTGAAGAGTGTGGGCCAGCGAAAAATTAAGTCTCACTCCAATACTGCAAAAAATTATGATATGGTCGGGATCGAATTGTAAACGAAGCACACATACGATTTTTTGTTAAGGAGAAGGACAAAAGAGAAATTAAGTGCATTTCGTAAATCAAGGACACACCACATCATTTCATGCCAACTGAAAATATATTTGAGAGAGACGGATGTCGAAGGATTCCTATATCTGAAATAAGTCTGATATAAGTCAGTGCCTTAGAAATATATAGAAAGACTAGCTTGACCCGGTGCGCTTCGCTACCCCTGTCGTAGTAAAATAAAAAATATATAGCCAGTTGACGCTTCCCAGTAAGGATCTATCTACGTTCCAAATTTCAATAAAATCGGTTCAGCCGTTTAGGCGTGATGCTCAGACAAATAAACAAACCAACAAATAAAATTTCAAAGACATTTATATATTTATATATAGATATATAGATCAGTACTTGAGATCTCAATGGCAACTATGTAAGTCAGGTTGAATACACTTCTCCTCTCGACCATTCGCTACCAACATTAAATATTAAGGATATTGTTGCCATTCTTTTATAGAACTACCACAAAATTATTGTATGAATGTCGGTTGAAGTAGATCGCACATGTCATGATACCATATGAAAGTGGGGAACTCGTATATTTCACAATCCTCCCAGATTACCGCCAGTCCACTAAGCCCAACTATACAAAGATATGATGCATCATCTGATTGACCAACAATAATTTGTAATGTTTAGCACACATTCCCAAAACTTCGTAGAGTTAAAAAGGATTTTCACAGAGAGAAGCACTTTCGGTACTTCCGTTTAGCTTCCACAATTCTAAACCAACTTAGGAGACAGTAGTTTAATAATTAGCTTAGACACTCATTTTAAACCTTGTGAAGTTAAAAATTAAATTAGAGCTATACCACACCTATCGAAAAGAGGGGGAAGAGCTCAAGGCTGGTCACAGTCCGACTCTATATATTTCCCTTTTCAGCATATGTCATTGGAAACATGAACAAATTACAAAGAACATACAAGGTTTTCAAAACACTAGTCCAACCTTCTTACAATTGGAAAGTTATCTGATACAGTTTGTTAATCTTTTGTAAAGTTTTTCACAGTTTATCATCAGTATATGGTCTGGATTTTGTTCAGCTTACATGGTAAATTTACTAAACTACGAGAGAATCCAGTAGAAGGAGAACAATATATTAGGTATCACGAATCTTTAAGTAAGTACCAGTATTTAGAGATAAAAGTATTTTTTGTAATAAATTAACCAAACATTTGGTGCGAAAAGAACTTTTTTAAATTAATTGTGGATTATTTTGTAATTAAATTTGGAGTCAAATGTACTTTTTGTAAAGTAATCCAAAATACCAAAATTTTGAACAAAGTACTTATTGTAGAAAATCAAATGTTGTAGAAAACCAAAGGAGTTATTGTTAAAGATCAATCGTGGATCATTTAGTACTAAAATGTGCGGCAATATCATTCATGAATCATTTAGTACCAAAGGAGTTATTGTTAAAGATCAGACGTAGATCATTTAGTACTAAAATGTTCGGCAATATCAATCACGGACCAATTAGTACCAAAGGACTTATTGTTAAAGATCAATCGTAGATAATTTTTCACAAGTACTAATTGTTGTGAAAAATAAATCGTGGATGATTAGTATCAAAGGACTTGTTGTAAAATATTAATCGTGGATCATTTACTACTCAAATATTCGGCAATATAAATTATGGATCATTTAGTATCAAAATTTGGAACAAAATTACTTATTGTAAAAGATTAATCTTTGATGATTTTGCGAATATTTGGAGCAAAAGTACTTTTTGGAAAGGAGCAATCGTGGATCATTTAGTACCAAGATTTGAAGCAAAAATACTTTTTGGAAAAGAGCAATAGTGGATCATTTAGTATCAAAATTTTGAGCAAAAGTACTTTTTGTAAATCAAACGTGGATCAGTTAGTACCAAAATTTGGTGCAAAAGTACTTTTTGTAATTCAAATCAAACGTGGATCATTTAGTACCAAAATTTGGTGCAAAAGTACCTTTTGTAATTCAAATCAAACGTGGATCATTTAGTACCAAAATTTGGTGCAAAAGTACCTTTTGTAATTCAAATCAAACGTGGATCATTTAGTACCAAAATTTGGTGCAAAAGTACTTTTTGTAATTCAAACCAAAATTTGGAGCAAAATTACTTTTTGTAAATCAAACGTGGATCATTTTGTACCAAAATTTGGAGCAAAAGTACTTCTTGTAATCAAACGTGGATCATTTAGTACCAAAATTTGCAGCAAAAGTATTTTTTGCCAAAAAATAATCGTGGATCATTTAGTACCAAAATTTGAAGAAAAAGTACTTTTTGGAAAAAAACAATCGTGGATCATTTAGTACGAAAATTTGCAGCAAAAGTACTTTTTGTAAATCAAACGTGGATCATTTTGTACCAAAATTTGGAGAAAAAGTACTTTTTGTAAATCAAACGTGGATCATTTTGTACCAAAATTTGGAGAAAAAGTACTTTTTGGGAAAAAACAATCGTGAATCATTTTGTACCAAAATTTGGAGCAAAATTACTTTTGGAAAAAAAAACAATCGTGGATTATTTAGTACCAAAATTTGGAGCAAAAGTACTTTTGGAAAAAAACAATCGTGGATAATTTAGTACCGTCAGTTATGCCAAACACACAGATTTGGCAAAATCAATTGTCGATCATTTAGTACCAGAATATTTGTAAAATCAATCCTGGATCACTTAGTACTAGAATAATTCAAAATTAGTCGTGGATCATTTAGTACCAGAATATTTCCAAAATCAAATTGTGCTTCATTTAGTACCAGAACATTTTCAAAAATAAGTCTTGATCTTTTAGTACCAATATATTTGGAAAATTCAATTGAAGATCATTTAGTATCAGAGTATTTTCAGAAGTCAATCGTGGTTAAAAAATCAATCGTGGATACAACAGCAACCATTGTAGGAAACTGTTAATATAAAAATGTATTAAATGTTGTTTTAAATTGTCTATTGCCTCGGTTCTCCTGTAATTTGTATTACAATTCCACAAATAGTAACAGTAAAAAAATCAGTGCAAGCAAAATAAAATCATACACAAAACAAGAATGAAGTTTAAGAAATATAAAAAAAAGTTGATTACTCCGTCAACGTAACGTATTCATAAAATTCAATAGTATGATTTTGTTTTTGTTTTATTTTTATTATTTTATTAATTTTAGTTGCTTTGTTTTGGGTGTGTTGGCGGTACTGGCAGTTTCATTGCTGCTGATGTCGATGTTGTTGTTGTTGCTGTTATTGTTTCTAACGACGACGCCAAGACGGAGCACTCTAAAACTAACGGTACTCAAGGTTGTAAGCTACATGATCAGCACAAACACTCTGATTCACTCTTAAAAACTCGCCATACGTACAAACGATATTTATGTATGTACGATCGATCGTACATTTATGCATATTCGTATGTTTGTTTGTATCTATGTATGTTCATACAGTTTCAGTTGTGGTAGTAGTCAGTTGTTGTATCTAAATATCTAACTGTCTATCTTTACTTGGGAGTATGTAAGAATGTATTTACGATTTATATGTAAGTTTGTTCATATGTTTGGTCAAAAGCATACAACGTGTACTGGTACATTTGAATTGAATTTGTTTGGGTTTTAGCAGCTGCACAATATAATTTGCCACTTTTCACCCTTGCCACTGCAGGCTGGCATGCAAAAATTGTCAATGCGTTTGCTCAGCACTAATAATAGTTATGAGAACGATCGTTCTTGACCACATCAGGATTTTAGGAAATTCGCGATCTATCTTGATCATTATTTTTTGCAAAAGAGAGTCATAAAATATATAGAACATATTATAATCATTAGCAAATCTTTCACACATTCTTGGATGATTCGCGAATGATAAGATCATGATATCCTCCATCCAAGTGGAAACATGTTGTTAGTTTATTTAGGAGAGATGATCTAAATCGTTATTGCTGATGCTTATATCGCAAATTATATCATTAAAAGCATTCTATTCCATCAATATAAACTCTGTAGAGCCTTCCAAGTTCTACTTGTATCACAATATAACAACTTTTAGCTCCATAACTTTTTATCGTCTTCTTTGGAAGCTCAGTCGCTAAAACGGCGCAGTTAAATTATCACGCAACGACGATCACATAAAATCGCTACGAAGAACAACAACTAAAGCCACCACCAACCACACAACACAGCATTTGATTAACAATAGAAACGAGGAAAAGAGGAAAACAACAGTTTTACTCGTACAAAGACAACTTCTTTAGATCTGCTACAATTATACTACAGCAATTAATCGTTAAAAATATTTGTTGTTTTTTTTTTCTTCTTAATTTAAATTAAATCTTTTACATTTTAGAATAATTTCTGGGATCTTATGAAATTCAATAACGATCTAGTTTAATTAAGGCGTGACACTATATGTTACAAGTTTCTAAAAAGATAAATGGTCAACAATATTAAACAATATTATTTGTTATGAGAAGTGTTTTAAATTTAGTATTTAGTTTGGAGTTTTTAGAAGTTTTGGACACATTCTGATTTCGATTAAACATTTGTTTACAAAGTTATTAAAGATTTTAGATTTTTGAGTTTTGTCATATGAAAAATCGATTGTTGGTTAGAAATATGAGTGATCACAGATCGAGCTCCTTTTCTCGATTAAACGCATATTTACAGTGTTATTAAGAATTTAAGATTTTAAAATTTTTTTATATGAAAAATCGATTGTTGGTTAGAAATATGAGTGATCACAGATCGAGCTGCTTTTCTCGATTAAACGCTTATTTACAGTGTTATTAAGAATTTAAGATTTTAAAATTTTTTTATATGAAAAATCGATTTTTGATTAGAAATATGAGTGATCACAGATCGAGCTCCTTTTATCGATTAAACGCTTATTTACAATGTTATTAAGGTTTTAAGATTTTTTAGATTTTTTGTATGAAAAATCGATTTTTGGTTAGAATTAAACGCTTATTTTCTCGATTAAACGCTTATTTACAATATTATTAAGGATTTTAGATTTTTGCTTTTTTTTTTATATGAAAAATCGATTTTTGGTTAGAAATATGAGTGATCACAGATCGAGCTCCTTTTATCGATTAAACGCTTATTTACAATGTTATTAAAGATTTAACATTTTTAGATTTTTTATATGAAAAATCGATTTTTGGTTAGAAATATGAGTGATCACATATCGAGCTCCTTTTATCGATTAAACGCTTATTTACAATGTTATTAAGGTTTTAAGATTTTTTAGATTTTTTGTATGAAAAATCGATTTTTGGTTAGAATTAAACGCTTATTTTCTCGATTAAACGCTTATTTACAATGTTATTAAGGATTTAAGATTTTTGAGTTTTTTATATGAAAAATCGATTTTTGGTTAGAAATGTGAGTGATCACAGATCGAGCTCCTTTTATTGATTAAACGCTTATTTTCAATGTTATTAAGGATTTTAGATTTTTTATATGAAAAATCGATTTTTGGTTAGAAATATGAGTGATCACAGATCGAGCTCCTTTTATCGGTTAAACGCTTATTTACAATGTTATTAAGGATTTAAGATTTTTGAGTTTTTTATATGAAAAATCGATTTTTGGTTAGAAATATGAGTGATCACAGATCGAGCTCCTTTTATCGATTAAACGCTTATTTACAATGTTATTAAGGATTTTAGATTTTTTAGATTTTTCATGTGAAAAATCGATTTTTGGTTAGAAATATGAGTGATCACAGATCGAGCTCCTTTTCACGTTATTAAGGATTTAACAATTTTAGATTTTTTATATGAAAAATCGATTTTTGGTTAGAAATATGAGTGATCACAGATCGAGCTCCTTTTACCGATTAAACGCTTATTTACAATGTTATTAAGGATTTAAGATTTTTGAGTTTTTTATATGAAAAATCGATTTTTGGTTAGAAATATGAGTGATCACAGATCGAGCTCCTTTTACCGATTAAACGCTTATTTACAATGTTATTAAGGATTTTAGATTTTTGCGTTTTTTTATATGAAAAATCGATTTTTGGTTAGAAATATGAGTGATCACAGATCGAGCCCCTTTTCTCGATTAAACGCTTATTTACAATGTTATTAAGGATTTAAGATTTTTAAATTTTTTTGTATGAAAAATCGATTTTTTTAGAAATGTGAGTGATCACAGATCGAGCTCCTTTTATCGATTAAACGCTTATTTACAATGTTATTAAGGATTTAAGATTTTTAAATTTTTTTATATGAAAAATCGATTTTTTTAGAAATGTGAGTGATCACAGATCGAGCTCCTTTTATCGATTAAACGCTTATTTACAATGTTATTAAGGATTTAAGATTTTTTAGATTTTTTATATGAAAAATCGATTTTTGATTAGAAATATGAGTGATCACAAGCTCCTTTTATCGATTAAACGATTATTTACAATGTTATTAAGGATTTACGATTTTTTAGATTTTTCATATGAAAAATCGATTTTTGGTTAGAAATATGAGTGATCACAGATCGAGCTCCTTTTATCGATTAAACGATTATTTACAATGTTATTAAGGATTTAAGATTTTTGGTTAGAAATATGAGTGATCACAGATCGAGCTCCTTTTATTGATTAAACGCTTATTTACAATGTTGTTAAGGATTTTAGATTTTTCATATGAAAAATCGATTTTTGGTTAGAAATATGAGTGATCACAGATCGAGCTCCTTTTCTCGATTAAACGCTTATTTACAATGTTATTAAGGATTTAAAATTTTTAGATTTTTTATATGAAAAATCGATTTTTAGTTAGAAATATGAGTGATCACAGATCGATTATTAACAATGTTATTTTTCAGTTTTTTGAGTTTTTTTATATGGAAGATCGAGCTCCTTTTAGATTTTTTATATGAAAAATTGATTTTTGATTAGAAATATGAGTGATCACAGATCGAGCACCTTTTATCGATTAAACGATTATTTACAATGTTATTAAGGATTTAAGATTTTTGGTTAGAAATATGAGTGATCACAGATCCAGCTCCTTTTATTGATTAAACGCTTATTTACAATGTTATTAAGGATTTAAGATTTTTTAGATTTTTGATATGAAAAATCGATTTTTGGTTAGAAATATGAGTGATCACAGATCGAGCTCCTTTTATTGATTAAACGCTTATTTACAGTGTTATTAAGGTTTTAAGATTTTTAAATTTTTTTTAATGAAAAATCGATTTTTGGTTAGAAATATGAGTGATCACAAATCGAGCTCATTTTCACGATTAAACGCTTATTTACAATGTTATTAAGGATTTAAGATTTTTAGATTTTTTATGAAAAATAAATGTTTAGTTAGAAATATGAGTGATCACAGATCGAGCTCCTTTTTCTCGATTAAACGCTTATTTACAATGTTATTAAGGATTTAAGATTTTTGGTTAGAAATATGAGTGATCACAGATCGAGCTCCTTTTATTGATTAAACGCTTATTTACAATGTTATTAAGGATTTAAGATTTTTTAGATTTTTGATATGAAAAATCGATTTTTGGTTAGAAATATGAGTGATCACAGATCGAGCTCCTTTTATTGATTAAACGCTTATTTACAGTGTTATTAAGGTTTTAAGATTTTTAAATTTTTTTTAATGAAAAATCGATTTTTGGTTAGAAATATGAGTGATCACAAATCGAGCTCATTTTCACGATTAAACGCTTATTTACAATGTTATTAAGGATTTAAGATTTTTAGATTTTTTATGAAAAATAAATGTTTAGTTAGAAATATGAGTGATCACAGATCGAGCTCCTTTTTCTCGATTAAACGCTTATTTACAATGTTATTAAGGATTTAAGATTTTTGGTTAGAAATATGAGTGATCACAGATCGAGCTCCTTTTATTGATTAAACGCTTATTTACAATGTTATTAAGGATTTTAGATTTTTTAGATTTTTTATATGAAAAATCGATTTTTGGTTAGAAATATGAGTGATCACAGATCGAGCTCCTTTTCACGATTAAACGCTTATTTACAATGTTATTAAGGATTTAAGATTTTTAGATTTTTTATATGAAAAATAAATTTTTGGTTAGAAATATGAGTGATCACAGATCGAGCTCCTTTTCACGATTAAACGCTTATTTACAATGTTATTAAGGATTTAAGATTTTTAGATTTTTTATATGAAAAATAAATTTTTGGTTAGAAATATGAGTGATCACAGATCGAGCTCCTTTTCACGATTAAACGCTTATTTACAATGTTATTAAGGATTTTAGATTTTTCATATGAAAAATCGATTTTTGGTTAGAAATATGAGTGATCACAGATCGAGCTCCTTTTATCGATTAAATGCTTATTTACAATGTTATTAAGGATTTAAGATTTTTGAGTTTTTTATATGAAAAATCGATTTTTGGTTAGAAATATGAGTGATCACAGATTGAGCTCCTTTTATCAGTTAAACGCTTATTTACAATGTTATTAAGGATTTAAGATTTTTAGATTTTTTATATGAAAAATCGATTTTTGGTTAGAAATATGAGTGATCACAGATTGAGCTCCTTTTTTTGATTAAACGCTTATTTACAATGTTATTAAGGATTTAAGATTTTTAGATTTTTTATATGAAAAATCGATTTTTGGTTAGAAATATGAGTGATCACAGATCGAGCTCCTTTTATTGATTAAACGCTTATTTACAATGTTATTAAGGATTTAAGATTTTTAGATTTTTTATATGAAAAATCGATTTTTGGTTAGAAATATGAGTGATCACAGATTGAGCTCCTTTTTTTGATTAAACGCTTATTTACAATGTTATTAAGGATTTAAGATTTTTAGATTTTTTATATGAAAAATCGATTTTTGATTAGAAATATGAGTGTTCACAGATCGAGCTCCTTTTAACGATTAAACGCTTATTTACAATGTTATTAAGGATTTAAGATTTTTAGATTTTTCATATGAAAAATAGATTTTTGGTTAGAAATATGAGTGATCACAGATCGAGCTCCTTTTATCGATTAAACGCTTATTTACAATGTTATTAAGGATTTAAGATTTTTGAGTTTTTTGTATGAAAAATCGATTTTTGGTTAGAAATATGAGTGATCACAGATCGAGCTCCTTTTATCGATTAAACGCTTATTTACAATGTTATTAAGGATTTAAGATTTTTGAGTTTTTTGTATGAAAAATCGATTTTTGGTTAGAAATATGAGTGATCACATATCGAGCTCCTTTTATCGATTAAACGCTTATTTACAATGTTATTAAGGATTTAAGATTTTTGAGTTTTTTATATGAAAAATCGATTTTTGGTTAGAAATATGAGTGATCACATATCGAGCTCCTTTTATCGATTAAACGCTTATTTACAATGTTATTAAGGATTTAAGATTTTTGAGTTTTTTATATGAAAAATCGATTTTTGGTTAGAAATATGAGTGATCACATATCGAGCTCCTTTTATCGATTAAACGCTTATTTACAATGTTATTAAGGATTTAAGATTTTTGAGTTTTTTATATGAAAAATCGATTTTTGGTTAGAAATATGAGTGATCACATATCGAGCTCCTTTTATCGATTAAACGCTTATTTACAATGTTATTAAGGATTTAAGATTTTTGAGTTTTTTATATGAAAAATCGATTTTTGGTTAGAAATATGAGTGATCACAGATCGAGCTCCTTTTATCGATTAAACGCTTATTTACAATGTTATTAGGGATTTTAGATTTTTTATATGAAAAATCGATTTTTGGTTAGAAATATGAGTGATCACAGATCGAGCTCCTTTTATCGATTAAACGCTTATTTACAATGTTATTAAGGATTTAAGATTTTTGAGTTTTTTATATGAAAAATCGATTTTTGGTTAGAAATATGAGTCATCACAGATCGAGCTCCTTTTATTGATTAAACGCTTATTTTCAATGTTATTAAGGATTTTAGATTTTTTATATGAAAAATCGATTTTTGGTTAGAAATATGGGTGATCATAGATCGAGCTCCTTTTCACGATTAAACGCTTATTTACAATGTTATTAAGGATTTTAGATTTTTTAGATTTTTCATATGAAAAATCGATTTTTGGTTAGAAATATGAGTGATCACAGATCGAGCTCCTTTTCGCGATTAAACGCTTATTTACAATGTTATTAAGGATTTTAGATTTTTCATATGAAAAATCGATTTTTGGTTAGAAATATGAGTGATCACAGATCGAGCTCCTTTTCACGATTAAACGCTTATTTACAATGTTATTAAGGATTTAAGATTTTTTGTATGAAAAATCGATTTTTGGTTAGAAATATGAGTGATCACAGATCGAGCTCCTTTTCACGATTAAACGCTTATTTACAATGTTATTAAGGATTTTAGATTTTTTAGATTTTTCATATGAAAAATCGATTTTTGGTTAGAAATATGAGTGATCACAGATCGAGTTCCTTTTATCGATTAAACGCTTATTTACAATGTTATTAAGGATTTTAGATTTTTCATATGAAAAATTGATTTTTGGTTAGAAATATGAGTGACCACAGATCGAGCTCCTTTTCTCGATTAAACGCTTATTTACAATGTTATTAAGGATTTAAGATTTTTAGATTTTTTATATGAAAAATCGATTTTTGGTTAGAAATATGAGTGACCACAGATCGAGCTCCTTTTCTCGATTAATCGCTTATTTACAATGTTATTAAGGTTTTAAGATTTTTAAATTTTTTTATATGAGTAGAAATATGAATGATCACAGATCGAGCTCCTTTTCTCGATTAAACTCTTATTGACAATGTTATTAAGGATTTTAGATTTTTGTAAGCAAGTGCTTATTTCCAACAAACTTTCATAGTTTCGAAAGAAAAAAAAAGTATTTTTGTAACAACTTAAGGCCTATATTCGTTTGTATCCCTGTAACACGTTACTCATACGCCATCTGTTGAAATAGTTGCGTCTACATAGAATTGTATTATTAAAGTTTGTCTTTTTTTTGATTATTTTATTAAATTTCTATAACGACGATGATGATGATGTTGTTGTTATTTTTATATTGTCTAATGTTGTAATAGTTGATTGCAAAAATATTATCGTTTTCGTTATTGTTGGTGTTGTTGTTATTATTTTGGATTTTTTCTGCCATTTTACATGGCATGTCATGCAAATACTCATAGTAGTCGTCGTATCCCGGGATAATGTTACACAATCGCTTTTTTTGTTGCGCTTAAATATTGTAGAGCAGGCGCGCGCACACACATGGACGAGTTTAGGCCTTTAGTATTTTTGTAGATACAAATGTATTTGTTTGTTTGTTGTACTCCTATTTTACATCCATCCACATCTGAAGGTAGTGGCTGTTTTTTTTTTGTTTTTTGTGCTGATCGTTGAATGTTGAACGCCAGCTTTTGTGGCTTCAGGTTTACCAAAAACAAAATAGAAACCAACAACACAAAATTTGGTAATAGCAAATCAAGCGACCACACCCGCACACTTCAACTTCATTACATTCATGTCGCCTGTAACCATAAATACTTACATGCAAACACACCAGCAGTCTAGCGTACCAACTGACAAACATACTTACATATGTAGTATATGGATGTATGCAAGTACCAACAACTCCCCTTCCCCCTCGTCATCCCCATCGCCATCCTCAACATACAAATATCAATTTATAACCATTCTTACTCCCGGTATTTAGTTTTGTAGGTCTCTCTAACTGTTATTCGAAGGTATCCAAGCAAAGAAACATTAAAGACGGCAAACGCGACAAGTTAAAAAGACAAACAACAACTACAACAGCAACAATAAACAGAATAAAATAAAAGCAGCCAAAATGATCACAGTCCTCCTCGTTCGTTGATCGTTTTATTTTTTTTTCTTAACGTTTGCATTTAGGCTATTGAAGCACAGGGCACATGTGCGCCTGCCTGCCTGTTTGCTTGCCTTCCTAATCTATCTCTAACTTACTTTGTATGTGTATTGTGTGTGTATGTTTTTGTATCTATGAGTTTTTATACGAGTATAAACCCAGCAGTTCTAGGAGACTGTACCGAACTGATCCGTGACAACTAGTTACATAACTAGCTACATGACTAGTTATATTAACACGTGCTCCTAAGCAGGGGATCAATTGACGCTTTTGAATTACAATGAGACTGTCTGATAGCTGGTCCAAAGTAGTCAACGCATTGGATTCACATACCGGTTACATAGAGTCAGTTACTAGCTACCTAACTTGTTACTTGATCAGCAAAACAACCACTTATTTTAACATGTACGGATGCGAATTCACCTCAAATAGTCAGTTAAAAAGACAGTCCAATAACCGATTGCTTTTAAACAAACCTTCCTCCAACAACTCTCCAATAGATTACTTCTGGTGGGTAAAATAACTACATTTTAAGGTGCAGTAAAATAAATGTTTAAAGTAGCTACACTTTAGGTTACTTACCGACAATAAAGTGACAATTAACTTCATGGGATGCCAGCATAACGAAAATAAACTGGGATATTAATAAATGGGAATTATATTAACACAATTTGTACGACTTACTCACAAAAGAGTGCAATACAAAATAAACATTTAAAGTGACTACACTCTAGATTACTTAGAGACACTTAAGTGTCAATTGTCTTCACGCTAGATTACATGGGCTGTATAAAGTAACCAATTGACTTATCTCTGCACTACAAAGAGCACATACGTATTAACTGAACCAAAATATATAAATTGGAGTCAGCCAAGTGATCATATATAGACAGTAAGGGGATACATTGACTCCTTGCTTAACTGCTGGGTAGTGCATGGCTAACGTTTGATATACATACTTACGACTACAACAACTACAATACAAACTGGCATCATGTCAATGTTTTGAAATACACAGAGCTGTTGTTATTGTTGTTTTTTGTTTTGGTTTTTGGGCATGATGCTCCACTATGAACAGTAGTGTGTGCTGCATAAAGAATGATTTTGCGAATTGTCCCACTTAATTGTTTCCTTTTCTAAAAATCTGGATGATCGGATATAATTAAATCAGTATGGTGGTCCATCGGTTCTGAAATCCTGCTTGGGCCTCATTAACTTCAATTCTCTATTTTCAACTTCAAAATCCATTATTTCAGTAACTATGTATAATCTCTTCGTATACACGCAGAGAAAAAATATAGTTGGGCATGGTTACTGTAACCATTTCAATATTGTTACAAGTTTTTTAACTATATTATAGTCACAGTAACCATTTACATGATTGTGGTAACCATAATATGGTTAATTTATGATTCACATGATGGTATCAACCATATATATGGTTACAGTAAACAAATATTCATATGATGAAGGACTTATCATATTATGTTGCTCTCGGCTTTAGGCTTATCATAATCCGAGAACAACATATTATGATAAAATTATTCATCATAAATATGGTTGCCACAAACATATATTTGTTTACTGTAACCATATATATGGTTGATACCATCATGTGAATCATAAATTAACCATATTATGGTTACCACAATCATGGAAATAGTTACTGTGACAAAAATATTGTTAAAAATCTTGTAACACTATTTAAATGGTTACAGTAACCATGCCCAACTATATTTTTTCGCTGCGTGTATGTAATGGAACATTGCTGTCAGGTCGCGTGGCAAACCGATGATGTCTTAATTTGAAATCCATCTTTAACGACATCCCAGAAGGAACTTTTGTGCTTGTTCCTGGATCCTATAGATGACGTCCTTAACGGTATTTACGTTTATATTTTGGCATCTTTATTGTATATCTGAACTCGAAGGTGGTGAATTTCACACTCACCAACCTATCATTTTGATCATCGCCAATGAATTTGGAAACCTTGTTTCATCATTGAAGTTTGTATTTGATTTATAGTCTGAATTTATATTTTAATAATTTCAACGGGTTTTACTTAGTGCATTCACATCTTCTAAATTTACATGTTAATTGATAATTTTCCGACCTAGTGGTTATACACATTCCTTAGAGAGAGAGAGGTGTTTAATTCAATGTAATTTTGAGTATGAGCCAGCATCAGTCAGATATTTCATGACCCTTCCTTCTTTTTGTTGGGTATTTTGAAAGGATACTACATATTATTTGCGGTTAGTGCCTTTGAATTTAACCATTATATCAAAGATGTATCGAAGTTGTACCACCAACACTGAAACGTTCTTTTGACTAACATTTTAGCAAATTGAAATTGGGTAGCAGCAATGGTTTTACATATTGTTACGTTTTAACCTTTTCAAAACGTTTGTTTATTTCCTTTAAATAAACCGGATACTTTTGATTGCAAATAAAAGACGTTTAGTAGTTTGAAAATAATAACAACTCTTTATTTATTTAAAATGTACAACAACAAAATTAAATAGTCACTCACTCAATGTTTTTTTTATACACGTTTATAAATTCTCAGAAATACAGACACTTTATAATGTATACGAATTCACTTGAAAAATACAGCACACTTTAAGGCACTCAGTTGATGTTTATTCAAATAGCGTCTCTGATAAACTGACTCACGTTTATCATCTGCCATCTACACTCTAGATTTCTCTTTAACTGTCTAGAGGTTTCTAATACATATGCCATCTGTGGTATACTTTCTACAATGTTCTTTAACTGAATATTCGAATTCGAATATACGGTCGCAGCAAACAGCGTTGCCAACTTACGATCAATGGTCAACTGAAAGCTTTTATTTAATGTTAATAATGCCCACAGATATGTTACAGTTTGCTATTACAGCACTGTTATTTGAAAGCATTTGGCTACTTTTAAATCAGCCGTTATATTAACTACAGTCAATTTTTACGTTAAGGACTTAAAATTCTTGTTTCTGAGAACAAAACCCGATATGGCTTTTAGAAAATCGGCTCATTACAAAGGATCACTGTATTTATCATTAAGTTTAGATAAGAGTAAAGTACAGATGGGTTATAAGATATTAGTCGTGCTCTATCTTTAACTTCGGTCAATATTAACAGTCAATGCTGGATTAAGGAAGTTGTCTGCAACGATTTTTGTGTATATTCTTTAGTTGTAGCTATAATGTTTCAATCGTCCACATAAGAGATAACATCTTGTCTTGCCGTGAGGAACTTCTGGTTTAATTCTACGCAGCTTGAAGGTGCTTTCCAAAACTCCACTTACGCCTGACGGCAACTGAATTGATTTATAATTCATCTTTTCGTATTAATGGAAATTGTGGAGTGGATGATATTCTGGAAGAGAATGCTAAAAGGCTTTGATGGTTTAAGCTATGTTAGATTATATCGTCTATGGCGATTATTTCTGTGGTGGCTGTCGCGATTGCGTCCCAATGGCAAAATATTGCTCACCAAAGTTTATGTGAATGCGTTCCATCGGTTTCAACTGCGTGCGGTGTGTGTGCGTTTAATAAGTGGTGATTTTGACACGGAAGATAAAGATTGCCCAGGCCAGCCGAAACTGTTTGAAGACCAAGAATTGGAGGCATTACTCCATGAAGATTGTTGTCAACAAATGCTTGCAAAATCATTGGGAGCTACTCATGTATCAAATTCAAAATGTTTAAAAGCCACAGGATTCATCCAAAAGCAGGGAATTAGGCACCATACGAATTGAAGACGATTTTGCATATCCGAAATGATGTTTGAACGCTGTATAAAAAATCTCTTTTGCACCGAATCATTACTTGCGATGAAACGTGTATCCATTACGATAACCCGAAACATATGCGATTGTATGTGGTTGGCCGAGCAACCAATCGAATCGATACAAGACGTTAAGGTAATGCTCTGTATTTGTTGGGAAAAAAGGGTCCTATCTATTATGTGCTACTAAAATCTGGCTAGACCATCACAGGCAACCTGTACCGTACACAACTGTTTCGTTTAAAGCTAGCATTGGCAGAAAAACGCCCAAAATTCTGGAATACCTGTTAAAAGGTATTTTGAATGAAGTTGTTGGGAAGTTTAGCCTCACTCGCTTTATATTTCAGAGCGCGCCTCGTTCGTCTACTATTGGTTTCGATTAATGCAGAATGCTCTCTCTAGGATACGCTTCACTTTGGCACAGAGTATCCGATAATGGCTTGATTTGTTCTTGGCCTCAAAAGATGAGCAGTTCTTTTGGCTCGGAATCCATATATTGCCAGAAAGATGGAAAAATATCATACGTACTTCGAATAAATTTGTATTGTACAAATCCTGGAAAATAAAAGCTTAAGTCATACACCCAATAGTTATGGTGGGATGTGAATTATAACTAATTTCGAGATTAGCTTGAGGACTTTAAGACATTGGAAATGATTGCAGTATAACCGAAAAATTGTGGTAAAATCTTGATCTTTATCTAAAAATTATAATTGGAAACTGTTTATTGACTATAACAACATCGGAGCTGTGGAAATTTATTCATTCAGGTAATAATATAGTAGAAAGCACTCTCGGATCATTCTGGAAATTGTTAGAAGATGACACTAGTGTACGTATGCAAAACTAGACAGTTTAGCTTATTAGCGTAAAAGTTTATTAAATAGAGAGTTGTTAAAATAATTGTGAATGTAACGATACATTACAATCAAAGTTATGTTCTTTTCATTTTTATTAAAGAAAAACGTTTAAAGTTTAGTAGACCAGTTTTTGCCACTTTTGTTCTACTGTAATATAACTACGCAAAGGTTTGGCTGGTTTACGTTGTAATGTCCATTAACGAGAAGCAATTGCAATTTAAACTGGACCCCTTAGATGCTTAAAACGGAATTCTGTATTTCTTAACACTGCACCACTACTACGATATGACTACCACTGCCCAAAGTAACTACTAACTCTGCAACAAATATAATAAAAATAAAACACAAATTGATGGTATGCTTAGATTTGCCACAAATCGCGCGCCACACTTTTTGGTCGTAAAATGTTTTGAGGAGGTATTTTTATATACATTTCACATTAAATACTGCTAACAGGGGGCAGCTAAAAACAGCAGCTGAAATGAAGTAATAAAATTTAAATATTTAAGATGATATTACGAGGACTTAATAAAAAGAAAATTAAATGTTATTTACTTAAGAACTGACCTAACTCAGTTGTCAAAAAGCTAAGTGCTGAGATTTGTAAAAACAACTATGTGAAAACAAAAGCAACACCCGTATGTGTGATTATTTAGAGTAAATTTTTTATTTGATTTTTTTTTGTAGTTGCCGCTTTATAAAAACTGTGGCTACGTCTCTGTCTATAAGGATTAAATCTATGATTATTGCTGGCTGCTAGGGACGCTTACGCTTGTTTTTTTGTTGTTGTTGCTGTTATTGTGTGGTTGTTAAAGGTAGAATAAGTGTAAAAGAAAATCTACATGCAACAAAAAAAGAAAAAAAAAGAAACAAATTCGATCAAACTTTTTATTTTTGCAATCGACCCATATTTTTGGCACTTGGTATTTTTTTGTGTTCGTCTAATGCTGCTTGAAGTTCTTTGGATGTTGCACGAGTATGTTTAGTTTAGTTTAGTTGGTATGGATGTAGTCCAATTGCGATGTGGCTGGAAAAAAAGCGAATCGTAACGAAATGAATAAAGTAAACCAGTTCTGTGTGGATAGGATACCAATATGTATGTCCGTCCGTCCGTCTGTCTGTCTGTATTTGTATGATCGTATGTGTGTTTAGTGATCTTACTCTCGTACATGCAACGTGTAAAACTATCATATAATTTGAATATTTGGCCTGCTTAACTCCAATACCCAACCAGACGGACTAGCAAATGTGACGAGGAGTTTTTTTTTGGTTTTGGATTTTATTTAGTTGCAGTTGAAACTGCAGAACTGCTGGAAAAATCTTTTAACTATTGTTGTTGCTGTTAGTTAATAGAGCCTTTTGTGCTTTTTTTTCTAGCTTTAGCTCTCGAAAGCGGTGTCTATGGATGAGTGTATGCTTAGGCACATTGGGCGGTCATTAGAATTCGAGCAGCAACAACAAAATAGCTACAGCTACAATAACAAACTGAAAAACAAAAAAATTTATTCAACAACATCGTCGTCGTCATCTCGGCAACATTTATGTTGTTGTATGTTGTTTAACTTAGCACGAAATAACAATGACGATATCGACCCACCTAAACTAGTTTTCAGTTCATTTATACAATTTTTATTTTTATATTCGTACGATACATATTGCCTGGTGTCTCAAGATGTATTTCTTCTGTGTGTGTTTTGTTTTGTTTTTTTTTTGTTGTTGTTGTTCCACTATTTGTTTCAGTTTTCTTTTTCTATGTTATTTCTACAGATTCAAGACTTTTTGCAACAATCTTGGCTAAAGTTTTAAACAAAAAAATACAAGAAAAAATACATCATCGCTTAGAAACGATAGATATTACAGTGCCCAGACCACATTCTGTGCGCATGTTGCAACATCGTAAAGCAGAAGAAGAAGAAAAAAAACTACACATTTTTGTGTAAACTTTGTTTTCATTTGAGATTTTCTTTCATTATCCTCCTCTGCTCGTATTAAATAAAACATAATTTTTTACAAATCCATTCATGCGGCACGGCACGGTTACACATATGCCTAGCTAGTAGTTTGTGTTATATGGAGGTTTTTTGGAGGATCCTCCTTTTTTTTAGTATCAATTTGCCTTTCATATGCTAATGACGATCAAATAAATATTACTGTAATTTTTTTAATACTAATTACTACAGTAAATAACTGATATGTAGTTATCTACGAGGATCACTATTCGTAAATAAGGTTATACAAGATATATACGTCATGAACTGTTTGTAGTTTATATAGTAGGGATATTCAGTAATTTCGCGGATAATCTTTACAGCCCATAACTTTTTGTGTATCGTCAATATGTGCTTGACTCCAGCTTTTGTAGAGAAAACTAATAGGCCTAATCATTATTGAAACAGATGACTGCGAGATCTTTACTTGATAAGGTATATTCCCTAATCTGTATTTCTATTACTAAGTTCATGAGGACCTGTCTCACTCATTCTCTAGGTGCAATCTACACACCTTTACATAAGGAGTGAGATCGAAAAATTCTTAACACACGTTTTTCATTACATTTTTTAACCCAAGTATTATTTGAATTTTTTTTTGATCAAGTTACCTTTGAAAAACATGTCAGTTATTATGTGTAATGTCAATTATATGAATTTTTTTGTTAATCTGATTAAAATGAGTGACCAGAAAAAAGTGCGTACTGAAATTATTAAATATTTTCAACAAAACCCAACTTGGTCTTACAAAAAGTTGGCCAAGCATACAAAGGTCTGCCGTCAAACTGTTTCCAATGTTATTAAACAGTACCGGGAGAACTTGTCAGTTGATAGAAAACCTGGTTCAGGTAGAAGGAATGGTCCACATGATGTTTCTAAAGCCAAAAAAATAGAACGCATTTTCAAAAGAGCTCCCAACACATCCGGTAGGAAAGCAGCCCGGTTAGCTCAGTGCTCGGACTATTTGGTACGAAAAGTTAAAGCTAATGCAGGTTTAAAAACATACAAGGCTCAAAAAGTTCCTGACAGGAACGCTACTAAAAATTTAGAGGCCAAAAACAGAGCACGGAAATTGAAGTCAAGTTTTATAAAAAAATATTCTTGCTGCATAATGGATGACGAAACGTATGTTCTGGCAGATTTTTCGCAACTTCCAGGTCAAAAATTTTATGTTGCTGATGCTCGAGGGAATGTTGAAGAAAAGTTTAGGACCCAAAAGCAGACAAAATTTCCCAGAAAGTTCTTGGTATGGCAAGCAATATGCAGTTGCGGCAAAAGAAGCCACTCATTTGTTACAACGGGCTCTATAAATACCGAAATTTACATCAAGGAATGTTTACAAAAAAGGCTGCTTCCATTCATAAGACTTCATAATGTGTCCACTTATTTTTGGCCTGACTTGGCATCCTGTCACTATGGCAAACAAGCCCTTGAGTGGTACAAGAACAATAATGTGGTATTTGTACCAAGAGAGGCAAATCCTCCAAACTGCCCGGAGCTAAGGCCAGTGGAGAGATATTGGGCTCTTGTTAAAAGAGAATTGAAGAGTACAAAAAAGGTGTCCAAAAGTGTGGTAGATTTTAAACGGAGATGGACTACATGTTCGAGCAAAGTGACAGAAAGCACTATAAAAACGTTAATGGAAGGGTTTCCGAAAAAGGTTCAAAATTTCATCACTAGTGATTAAAACTATAAAAATAATTTTTTTTGTAAATTGTAATAATAATTTCAATCAAATAAAAAAAAAATTAAAGCTGTAAGTTTAGTGGTTTCTTTTTTATAAACATATATGTATGTTAAGAATTTTTCGATCTCACTCCTTATATTGATAATGAAGGAAGCCTGTAGGAGTGCATCCGGACTACTGTGGTTATCCTGTGTAATGTCGGATGATCTGGTTGGGCATATGCGTATTCTAGTCATTTTTGGGAATGATCCTATGTTACATTAGGGTGGCCCTTAATAAACGAAAGTTGGATTTTGGCCATTCTCACCCCCCAGTTTGGTGAACATTAGTAAAAAAATCATCCTGAAAAAATTTTAGGTAAATCGGTTGGGGTTAAGACGTGCCGCAAGCCCTCTGAAGTTTTGAGATGCATTTACAAGGGGAAAAAATTCATTTTTTTCAGTTTTTGTAAAAATTTTGCCATTAAAAAATTACTTTTGTAATTCAATTTAAAAGAATCGAAATGTGTACGTAATTGTCGTTCTAATGAGACATAAAAAACAGAAATCGGTTAAAAAATTTTAAAGTTATTAAAAATTCGCCAGGCCATTAACGTGTCTCAGACCACTAGAACAAGAAATGTTGGAACAAAATTAACATATTTTGAGAAATATTAAAATAAAAGCTCATTTTTACTTAAAATATGTCCATATTTACTTGTATATGAGTTTTTGTCTTCGTAGGATACCGTTAACCTATTCTTAGGTAGGAACAAAAAAAATTAATTTTTTTAACGGCAGTTTCAAAACTCCATTTTCAAATTTTTAAAAATTTTGTTAAACAAATTTCAGAATTTTTTGATCATCTCATTGGGATTTATTAAGAGTATAATAGGGAATTAAATCGTGAAAAAATTATGAAAATATCTCTTATAGTTTTTCCGTACCTGCGATTTAAATTTTGAAATTTTCGAGAAAAACCAATTATTTGGCAATTTTTAGGCCAATGAGCTCTATTTCCTTACTCTTATGAATTTTAAGTAAAACCTATTCAGAATATTATAGTCCAGATAATTCAAAATATACTCTGAAACTTTTACTAAAATCAAAAAACGTTAACCCTTAAATCGTGAAGGTCAAAGGTCAAATTTTTCAATATTTGGAATTTCTCTTGGAAAGATTTCGAAATGATCGAAATGTTGTATATTTTTGGGCCTATTTTGATGAAATTTAACAAAAATATAACACAAAGCCTAGTATTTACAAAAGCAGCAGAAAAATTATAATTAACCCTATATAGCACTTGGTGTTAAAATGACCCCAAACTTCTAAAACCATAAAAAATTATGATTTTAAAAGTTTGGTGTCATTTTAACCCCAAGTGCCATTAAGCGTTAATTTCCATTCTTGTGCTGTTATTATAAACCCTAGAGTTTATGTTATATTTTTGTTAAATTTCATCAAAATCGGCCCAAAAATATACAACATTTCGATCATTTCGAAATCTTTCCAAGAGAAATTCCAAATATTGAAAAATTTTACCTTTGACCTTCACGATTTAAGGGTTAACGTCTTCCGATTTTAGTAGAAGTTTCAGAGTATATTTTGAATTATCTGGACTATAATATTCTGAATAGGTTTTACTTAAAATTCATAAGAGTAAGGAAATAGAGCTCATTGGCCTAAAAATTGCCAAATAATTGGTTTTTCTCGAAAATTTCAAAATTTAAATCGCAGGTACGGAAAAACTATAAGAGATATTTTCATAATTTTTTCACATTTTTATTCCCTATTATACTCTTAATAAATCCCAATGAGATGATCAAAAAATTCTGAAATTTGTTTAACAAAATTTTTAAAAATTTGAAAATGGAGTTTTGAAACTGCCGTTAAAAAAATTAAATTTTTTTGTTCATACCTAAGAATAGGTTAACGGTATCCTACGAAGACAAAAACTCATATACAAGTAAATATGGACTTATTTTAAGTAAAAATGAGCTTTTATTTTAATATTTCTCAAAATATGTTAATTTTGTTCCTACATTTCATGTTCTAGTGGCCTGAGACACGTTAATGGCCTGGCGAATTTTTAATAACTTTAACATTTTTTGACCGATTTCTGTTTTTTATGTCTCATTAGAACGACAATTACGTACACATTTCGATTCTTTTAAATTAAATTACAAAAGTAATTTTTTAATGGCAAAATTTTTACAAAAACTGAAAAAAATTCATTTTTTCCCCTTGTAAATGCATCTCAAAACTTCAGAGGGCTTGCGGCACGTCTTAACCCCAACCGATTTACCTAAAATTTTTTCAGGATGATTTTTTTGCTAATGTTCACCAAACTGGAGGGTGAGAATGGCCAAAATCCAACTTTCGTTTATTAAGGGCCACCCTAATGTTACATAGGAAATTTATGGTCGTTATACTTGAAAGGGATGAGTGGATAAATCAGATATGGTGGCTGGTTAATGCTGAGCATGTGTGGTTTACCGATGGTCCCAAACAGCCTTATGTTGGCAGGGGGGCTGGTATTTATGGGCCCAATTTTCAAAAGAGTATTTCAATGGGTACATTCCCATCAATATTTCAGGCGGAGATTTACGCCTTCCTTATATGCTCTAATGAATGTTTTAGATGGAGATTAAGGAATACTAGGATCCTTGTTATGTTGGCTAGCCCGGCTGCTCTTAGAGCCTTCTCATCATATTTTGTGAGGTCTGGTGTTGTCATGGACTGCTGGACATCTCTGAACTCGATGTGCACAATGAACTCACCTTGAGCTGGGTACCTGGTAATGAATCAGCCAATAGGGGTGCCCGACGCTCGTAGGTCCTGAACCTTTCTTTGGCATCCCATGCGGATCAACATTGGAACGAATTCGATCTTGTGTTGAATCGGAATTTACCTGAATTAGGGGTAACTACCAGGACATAGACAGTCCAAACGGTTCATTACTCTGTCCAAACGTAGATCTCAATTTTTGCTATCGCTAGGAATGAGTGACTTGAGAATATTCACTGGATTATTCACCGGACACTGTGGTTTTAGGTATCACCAATTTATTTTAGGTAATGTTGCGAATAAACAGTGTAGGTTTTGTGAACTGCATGTTAAAACTTCTGAAAATATTCTATACGACTGCCCAATGTTGGTATTGTGCTCGGAAATGGCTCGGAAGGGCCTATATGGCGTCGGTGGATGCAATTGATCTCTCATCAAATATACTAATTGGCTTCATACGTAGCCTAAATTTTATGAAACTTTAAGGCTGTATAAAAGATCCTATGGGTCGTAGTGGATAATAATAGTTATAATAATAATAATATTTTCTGAAGTTGATGCAAGCTACGAAGATCCAATAATTTATACAGTTATGACTAAAATAATTGTATCGACTGACACTCTTCCTTGAACCGTTAATAAATACTGAAGTTTTAACCAACTTTTCGAAATAACATAAATCATTACATATTAAACAATTTTGAATAATTTGATATATATATGTATGTATGTATACATAAGATAATTATGACTAGCATATCCCGGTGCACTTCGCTACCCCTATTCTAGTAAAATTAAGAAATATGAATGGATTTCTGATACAACCTAATATAATATTGAGAATCTCTCAATTACAGTTTACTTGATATTCAAACAATAACTAATTTGGTATGGGAGATACCACTGATCCCACCCATTTTTATGTAAAAAAATAACTCATATCAAGCTTCACTTTAACTTTCCTTTTTATGGGAGGATCACGTTTAGCTAAACTTTGTAAAAAGGTAGAATTGTAATAAATTGATTGATACACATTTTAAATACTTTTAGAATTATAGTTCTCCAGATATTCGAAATTAATTATTTAATTTGTATGGGAATTGCCACGACCACTAATGAAATCCCGACCATTTTCATCCAATCTCTGTAAAATGGTAATAGATCTATGCGGACAAAGTTTGAAGAATCTTGTAATTATTACTTTGTATGGGAGGTGACTCACCTCCTTTACCGACCCTCCATTTTGGTTCCCCAGACTTTCGAAATAAATATTTACTTTGTATGGGAGGTGCTACGCCCTCTAATCTAACTTCGCCTATATTCAGCTAACTCCGCACAGTAATAAGAAATTAATTCGTAAAAAGTTTTAACACTTTTATAATTGTAATAATTTTCCAGTGGGTGTGCCACACCCACTATTCCAATCCCGAAAATTTTCAGCGAAACTATGCAAAATGATAAAAGAGCCATTTATACAAAGTTTGAATAATCTTGGAATTATAGCTCCAAAATATTTAAAAATAACTATTTACTTTGTATGGGAAGTGACTCGCCACCTGTTCCGATCCGTCCCATTTTTGCTTAAACTTCATGCAGTGATAAGAAATTAATTCGTATAAAGTTTAAAGACCGTCACAATTATAGTTCTGCAGATATTATAAAATAACTATTTACTTACTATTTACATATTGAGAAAATAAAAAAAACCTTCAAAATATTTCTTTCAAGCGACTTTAAATTATTAAAATCTTCTTCTTCATTGTTTTCTATAACAACTCTCACTTAAAACAGAGCGAATTCAATACTGTTTAATTGTTTCTCTTATTTATTTACAACAACAAATTGGACAAACACGCATTGCTTTGTTTACCTTTTAGCTTAAGGTTCACATGTACACGTTTTTGCATATGTGTTAGTAACATCTTTAAACGCTTATAACTCATAAAAAGCTGAACCGATTTCAATAAAATATATATTCTGCACTTCTGTGAATAAATCCCTTTAAAATGGTATATTTCTTTCCCAAATTGAATGTATAATGTGAGCGTAAAAGGGGTCTAAAGAAATCGACTTGCCTATTAATATTATGATGATGATGATGATATATGATTTTGACAACAATATTGAAATGATTATTTGGATGTCAAATTTTCTGCCACCAAAGCGTAATATGCAGGAAGTTTTGCTTATGTTCTTTAATTTGAGAAAAGAGCAGCTGAAACACACCGATTGTTCACCGAAGCATATGATGATGGTGTTTCATCAGTTTCTATGGTTTGTGCGGTTCATGAGTGCTGAATTTGACACGAAAGACAAAAATCGCCCAGGCCAGCCAGAAAAGTATGAAGACCAAGAATTGGAAGCATTACTCCATGAATATTGTTGTCAAACTTAACAAGAGCTTGCAAAATTATTGGGAGCTGCTCAAGCAGCATTTTCAAAATGTTTGCAAGCAGCAGGATTCATCCAAAAGAACATTTTATTCTATTTCTAGAATGTTTCATTCTAGCTTGAACGCTAGAAATGAAAATAATTTTTTCAAAAATGGAACCATCGTATGTCGAAGGTCGGCTAACCAGACGAATCAACATCAAAGCCAAATATCCAATACGCTAAGGCAATTCTCTGTATTTGGTGGGACCAAAAGTGTGCTATCTATTATGAGCTGCTGAAATTTGGACAGAACATAACAAGGAACATGTACCGAAAGCAAATGATTCGTTTGAAGAGAGTATTGGCCGAAAAATTCCCAGAATATGAGGCCAGACATGAAATCGTTATATTCCATCATGACAATGCTAGGCCACATGTTGAAATACCTGTTAAAAACTATTTACAGAGAAGTGGTTGGGGAGTTTTGCCTCACTTTACAGTCCAGACCTTGGCCCATCTGACTATTTGAATAAAAACATAACTGTACATATCAGCATATTCATGCAGCTTGAAAATGAATTTCACAACGTTGTTGAAATTTGAGCAGATTGGAAGTCGGCCGCACAGAATTATAGATAAAGTATAGAGGGAAATAAATCTATAACTTCTAAACGCTTAGTCCAACTTGAATGGAAATTGACATGCGCAAAGAGAAAGTCAAGTTCAAGTTTTGAGTTTGGACCTCATGGACCTATCAGGGACGCGGCCGGGGGATCCAAAAGTAGGTCACTTTGGTAACCCCTCGTTTGGATTCCGATTTCAAAAAAAAAAAAAATACAAATAAACAAGCTTCTTATCGCATCTATCAATTATCTCTTATAGCTTAGGAGATATTCGTACTTGAAAATTAAATTTTAAACATTTTTATCCACCTTTCCAGTTTTTATACCCTTCACCTTCGTGAGAAGGGTATATATAAGTTTGTCATTCCATTTGTAATTTCTACATTTTTCATTTCATATATTGTGGATCCTTATAGATAGCGAAGTCGATTAAGCCATGTCCGTCAAAACCGGGACAACCTCGATTTTTGACCTATTTTTGATCTATATCTGGATTACTAAGTCATTAATATAGACAATATGGATATCTAATGATAGATATTTCAAAGTCCATTGCAACGATGTAGATAAGGCTATAGTTGGACCTACAATGGGTCAAAATCGGGAAAATTATTTTTTAACCCGAATTTTTTTTTTCATCAAAAAATTTTTTTTGTCATACATTTGTTTTCCAAAAAAAAAAATTTAAAAACTAAAAAAAAAAAAAATTTTGAAATAAAATTAAAAAACAATTTCAAAAAAAAATAAAAATTTGAAAAACAATTAAAAAAGAAATTAAATTTTGTATACCTAAAAATATTTAAAAAAATTTATTTTAAAGTATAATTTGGTGAAGGGTATATAAGATTCGGCACAGCCGAATATAGCTCTCTTACTTGTTTGATATCAGAGGATCCAAATATTTTCCAAATTTCTACATTTCACTTAGTATTGAAAAGTGTACAAAGATGATGTGCTCAGGCTGCAACAACTCTTTGTGTTCCAAGTGTTTTGGACCATTCCAAAAATTAAATCCCTAATTACATTTATAAAATGCTATAAATAAGCAAATAAATGTCTGATTTCATCAAAATTTAATAATATTCTGATGTTTTATTCATTTTTTAATTTCGAACCACCCATCAAGAACACTGATTCGGATTATATGTCCCACGAAAAATGCTTATTGGGATTATATGTCCCAGGATAAAAGGATGTCAGGATTTCTGAGTATGCATCTTTTAGAATATGCGAAAATTTCAACCATATATGTATATTTTTTGGTTCTCAAAATAAAACTCTGTCCCGATAGGGTTAACCCCTTGGACCAAGCCTTTAAATCATTGAAAAAGTTTTATTTTTATGAAAGATTGAAAATAAGGACTTCAGGAAGTTATTTACAAAATTTTAACTTTGTGGAGGATCTGCAAGGTAGCGATCGGGATCTGCAAGGATCCGAAGGGGACCGTTGGGTCAGCATGAGCCAAAAGATTAATATATTGATTAGTTTTGTAACTTTTATAACATTTTATATTACAAGTCGATTTTATGGTATTTTACGAAAAATAATTTTTTATCATTACAACATAAATAAACACCACAATGAGAACATGTAATAATTCATCGTTATTCTGGGTAAGCGAGTACTTTTGGGCAAAAAGTGTAAAATATGTTTTGTTTTCATTTTGTAAGCTTATTATTGTTATGGTACTTATAGTACCGTCGGTCGACAAAGGGTTAAATTAAAGATCGTTGTCCAAAATAAAACCTAATGTCTTATATTGGGACATAATCTCCAACGTTATATTATCGATCATTATTCTTAAGTTCAAATCCAAATTTCTTGAAAAAATCATTACTTTACATTTCACAGGCTTCAATTCAAAAAAATTTTCCCTAGACCATTCCACTACATGACCAAGATCCTCATTAATATGGTTTTGAAACATTTGCAAATCAGAAACTTGTGAAGTTGCCAAAAGTTATATATCATCAGCGTGTTTCTGAAACAAGTCAATAATATAGAACACGAACAACAACCAAAAAATATTTTTAAAATTTCTTTAGATCTTTTTTTAAAACATTTATGTGCTGTTTTTCTATAGCGAACGAGTACTTTGAGTGGAAATTTAACATGTGTTTTGTTATTGTAACAAAAACGTCCACTCAAAGCACTCGTTCGCTATAGAAAAACAGCACATTATATTAGAACTTTTTAGCATTTTTTCAACAAAATCTGGCACCGTTTCCTAATTAAGTTATGGAAAGACTGCTTACGGTAGTTGAGCTGAAACATTAGTTAAAATGCAAATATTTAAAATATGAAGATTTTATTATACCAGCTTGTTTATCCATTACTGGGTAATGAATTCTTTTACTGGGAAATATATGAATATATCATAATTAAAAACAAAATACGTTTCGGAAACCACTTACTATAAATTAATTAATTTTGAGCTTAAAATCTAATAATCACTTATGACAAATTCACTTAATGTTTTAATAAATTGTTTTAAAACTACCAAAGTTCATCTTTAAATGCTTTAAATTCATAAATACATAAGTAAATAATTACATCAATAGATATGTATGTATGTTTGTAGGTTTGTATGTTCGAGTACATGATAAAATTGTAAACGTATAAACATTTTATTTGCAACATAAGAGCAATAGCAGCAGCAGCAGCTAATACTACTATTGCTTGCTACTCTATTAGCTGAAAATACTGGCAACAGCATCCAATATCAATATTTAACCAATAATTCCACGATCAAATAAACCGTTTGGGCCATTGACGACGTTATGCTCACGCCATTAAATTGTCACTTTCGGTTGAAGTCGATCGACCGACATCCAGTTACCAGCAGCAGTAGAAGTAGTAGTATGTAGTGAAATAGTTATTTTATCTATGCATGTAAGTATGTACGTATGTAGTATATGTCTGTAAGTATCTACGAGTATTTATAGATGTTGTTGCTGTTTTTTTTTTGTACGTTCAAACGATCGTTCTTGTTACTGTTTTCTTGGCTGATGTTGTTTTTGTTTCTATTAGTATTTTCTTTATACGTAATAACAATTTTGCTTTCATTTCGCAACAAGTTTGTTTTATTTATTTTTTTTTTATATATAAAACGATGCGTTTTTGTACGTCTGTAATATCTATCTAATGTAAGTTTGTATGTAAGTATGTATGAATCTGTATCTGTAACTTGTGTGTTGTCGTATTAGTAAATAACTAACTATGTACTATCTTAAGTTATGAGCTGATTGGTATCGTTCGCTGTTGCTCTCGTTGTTGTCACATGATTTTTTATTTTTTTAGTTTCGTAGTAGTTGTTGTTTTTGTTGCTAGAATTAATTACTTGGATGTGTTCGTTACAAATAGAAATGAAAAATGAGCAACTCTAATTGATAGATGAGGAAATGATATTGGCTGTCTGGTGGGTTGGCGCAATGTGGGAATTACAAAAGCAACAACAAACAACAAAAACAAATTGATGTTGAAAGTGAAGTGTTAAAAAGAGGGACACAATGAAAATTGTGAAATATGTAGATATTGGCATATTTTGTGAAATGTGGATTAATAATTGAACTAAACTGGATTAAACGAAAGCTAATAAATTTAAATACATATATGTATTACAACAAAACTTGTTGTATATTTATTAGATGCAAGAAATGTATGACGGGGTGCTAAGTAATACAAATTAGCAAACTCTTCTTTAGAGAATTTACCAAACGGCTGCTCTATTAACTGCTGCTACCATTCAACGTATAAGAAACTGAAAAGAAGTTTTGAGGAACTGTCACTACAGTTGCTGCTTTATCCCAGCTTTTCGATTCTCAGTATTACAAATGAACGTGTTGAAATCTGAAGTACCAATTCTGGCGATCGTTCAAATGATCAGTTTCACTTGGGCGATCGGTAGTAAATGAGGTCACGCCAACAGCCTCCACCGCACCAATTCTGGCGATCGCCCAGTTTTACTTGGGCGATCGCTAGTAAATGTAGTAAATGAGGTCAAGCGGAAGCAAACTGCCTCCACCGTATTGAGCACACTGAGAGAAACAAAACGAAAAGAAGAATTATTCGTGAACTACATTATATTTCAGCCTCGGCCACAACTTTATACGGCAACTAAAGATGCAGATAACCCTTCACAGGCCAAAGGGAAATATTGTTCACGATGTTGAAAACCTGGAAAAGACAATTTTCTCTCACCTGACCCATCAGCTCGTTATCACCACGGATTCCGCAAGATGTTTAAACCAATAGAGATCTTATGAACTAACGGTCTTCGTCCTATTGAAGACTTTCAACGCTGTTAGTCATGCCGCACTCTTCCAGGACATTCAGCAGTCCAAAATTGTTAACAATACATTAATTATATGGGTATCCATATAATTAACGTATTGAGGTGAAAACCTCATTGTGTTAAATAAGAAGTGGAGTTCTATCGTTGTTTTTGTTTGAATTCATAAACCCCTTTACCTCGTCAATAATTGGATAAGGCATTACAGCGATATTAATTCTTCAGCCGCACTCACTTCCATCAAGCCGATTTCATTCTTGATGTCGGTGTCTGAACGTCCCCAGGAGAAAACAAGCTTTTTACCAATCGCGAAATACAACGCCATATTGACGCAAATTTCAATGGCGGACGATTCATCCAAACTTCGACATCATACAGACGAAGGATACCTCAGAACTGTCAAAAAAAACTATGAATACGTACGAGCAGAACAGAGGAATATGGAAGATCTATTTCGTCATAGCTTGTATTTGATCGACTTGATCGATATTAATAAAGACGTTATAAATTTCGTGGTCGTGGGACAACACGTGATGCTTATAACAGAGCAACAGCTTATATCAGAGCCTTTTGGCCCGCATAAACCGTCTCCAGCATATATTTAGATTCATCTAAATATTCAACTGTCGAGCGAACCATACTTCATTCACTATGTTCCATGGATTTATGAACTGATTCATTAAGAATTATTGATGCAACAGTTTTCTCTCAAGTTGAGAACCAAACTTCGACATCTCACAGTAGAAGGTTCCTCAGGCAGGATTTATATATTTACGAGAACTGTTTACATATGTCCTTAAATGTAATTCGCGATCGCGGGACTCCGTATGAATGATTTAGCAGATCAAGAGGCGTAATACTTTCTGGTTCCTTATAGATGGTCCCAAATTATGTCTCGTATGTAGTCTGGGTTCTCTCCAACTGTCACTGTTCACAACGTCAAAATTATTAATGAAGTCATCCAGTTCCTTAAACTTAACCTACATGAAGGATAACAAACTATGCTAAAAACAACACAATTTTGTAGAAAACTAATCTTCTATGGTCTGCTCCTAGATCTCAAAAGACAAACAAAGTAAAGGAAAGTTAGTCCTTCAAAGTCGTCGGAAATTATTGTTGATTCCTATATATGAAACATTGACGCAACATTGATCCAAACATCGACATCACACAGTTTGAATCTCCCACAGATTTGTAAGACAGGATTTATATATGTATGAGAAGAGTATACAGATCCATTAGCAGAGACGTCATCTATTTGGACATCGCATGAAAGACGACCGCTTATATAAGAGCAAAAGACGTAATGTTTTCTGATCTCGCTTAGATCATCACCACATGTGGTTGAGTTCATTTTGACACCGCCACATATTTTAATATCCATGGATATATTAAATCCAGTAGAAGTATCATAATTTCTTTGATTTCAATGAAAATAATGTTCTTATGGTCTGTTCCTCGATCTCGAAAGATAAACAAATCAAAGAAAAGTGGGTCACTCGAAGTCAACAGAAATTAGATTAAGTATATATGAAAATGGTGAGCATCCGAAATGTCCCATTTTCCATGACACTGGCAAGTAGCGCCGTTCTGTTGCAACCACATGTCGTTGGTATTCATATCACCCAATTCCGGATGGATATTGTCCAAAATTCAAAACAAAATAAGTAAATGACAGCCAATTTGACGCTCGGGAGTCCATATTGAAAGACCCTTTATATCTTGGTGGATTTTTGTAAGTAGTTAAGGTCTGATTATGCTTATTTTCAATAGCAAGATTCTCGGAAGAATATGCAATATACGAAGCGAATTTCTCGCTTCTTAACTGAACGGACAACATAGCTCCTGTCAACAAGCATCTGTCAGTTGACTCCTGTCAAAATTTGAAAAACCCGCGTCATTTAGTTTGTATTTGACAGCCATTGATAGCAGACTACCGCGTAAATTGAGGAGAAAATGGAAAGAAGTTAATTTTGTGTGCTCATTAAGCATTATTTTTGCCGAAAAAAACATCACTCAGCATCACTAGGCCTGAAAAATACTAGGGGCACCCTGCATCATCGTTTTCAATGGTAAAAAAAGTGGCTTACTGAATTTCGTTGTGGCTATACTAGTACGGAAGATTCCGAAAGTTCTATACGCTCTCTACATACGAAACAATTGAAAAAAATCATCATATGGTGATGGTCGATCGTAGATAGTGTAAGATATAGGCATCTCATAGACTGAATGGTTTAAATTTTAAATGATCACTTGGGTATGAGAAAGCTTTCCGAAAGATGGGTACAGCGTTTGCTCACAATCGATCACAATCACAATAGTGTGACAACTTCGCAGGAGTTTTTGTGCCGTTTCGTAACCGTGGATCCACCACAACCCACCAGAAACCAAACAGCAGACAAAGGTGGGTTTGTCAGCCAATAAAGTCATGGCGACTGGTTCTTTTGGATGCACCTTCAAAATGCTAAAATACTTAATAGCGAAACTTATCTATTGCTTCGATTTAATGAGGATTTAAAAAAAACTACCGCATTTGGCCAAGAAAAAAGTTCTTTTTCACCAATACAATGCAAAGGTGCACCTATTTGCATTTTCCTTTGCAAAAATCTATGAACTAGGCTTCGAATTGCTCTCTCATCCGCCCTATTCTCCGAATTTAGCCCTCATGTGACTATTTCTTGTTTCCAAACCTAAAAAAATGGCTCGGCGGAAAAAGATTTGACTCCAACGATGAAATCATCTCACAAACAAATACCTATTTTGATGACCTCGACAAATCTTATTTTTTGGAAGGGATCAAGGCTCAAAGGAGACTATGATTTTTTATCCAAAAACCTGTGTTCATTCAAAAAGTCACGTACGGGAGATAGACATCGTTAAATCAACTCGCTAATGATCCAGAATATTTAATATCTTAAGGTCTCAAATAAATATTGTTGAAATTTAAAACAAAATTACGAACTTCTACAAAATCCTTAGCACTGTAGAAGGATTTTAAAAGGATCTTCCATAAATCAAGACCCTACTGGATTTTCCTTGAATCAGATCAGTCAGATTCTTAGTTTCCGGTTTAACATGCCAAAGTTTAGTCCCTGTTCATTTAAACAATAAAAGTAATATATTGAAACATAGACTTTTTTTATAGTTATCATAAAAAGAGATTCTAATCTTATCTTGTTTAATTATTAAACAAAGAATTGTAGCAACAAATTCTAGCAAGTCATATAATAAACTAATAAACTAATACTAATAATAATATTAAAAAATAAGTACTGTATAATAACAAAAGCAATGATATAAATAAATAAATGTTGTCCATCTTGATTGAACAAATAAATGTGTGGTGACCAGACTTTGGCTGACTGCCTGCGCCTGCATTCAGTTCAGCCCCGATGTTGCTGTTGCTTGATGTTGTTGTTGGGTTTAAAAGTTGTTGACGTTTCGTTAGTCTGTTTCTAACTCTGTGTACATGCTGTTTAGTATCTATGTATGTTTGTTTGTATGTAAGAATGTACATTGCAAGTAAGTATGTATTATTGTGTATGTGCATTTATTCAGGTATTAAGTATAAATGTTTGTTTGGGTCTCTCTAGTAATGTACGGATGCTGTTTTAGATTTAGTTTTTATTTTGTTGTTGCTGCTGTTGTTGTTGTTGTTGTTATTATTCAATGTTTTTGCTTTTTTTGCACAAAATATGAAAGTAGTTTTCTAGACTAGAACAAGACCACACCTAACAAAGTGTTTTTAATGGATTCCAGCATCTGCATCAGTAGTCATTTTAAGCTTTGGCAATTTTAAAAGTTAGAGCAAAAAAAAAACAACAACAACAAAAATATGTGTAGCAACTTTTAAGCCACCACATACAAATACGAAAAAAAAATAAAATTATTTATGATAAAACATGCATACAATTCACTCACTGACTTAGAGTCGCCGGCACATGCAAACCAAATATTCATACATTTATCGAAATATTTGTAGCTGCATGTGTTTGTGTAAATATAACTCGATCATATTTGCAAAATACACTTAGCGAATTTAAATTCGTAATTAAATTAATTGAAGGTGCGGAAGCTTGATGGTACACTAATTTATTTATTGCTAAACATAATAATCATCTTTTAGATTCTTATGGTTTATTAGTGAGAGATGTTTAAGCTTTGTTATGACTTTTCAATACTAAGATTGGCAATGTTTTGGAATATAACTTTGCATATTAAACTTGGTTATATCTGGCCTGGTAGTTAAGAAATAAATGTATGTATGTGAATATTATATAGGAGAATCTATGCTTCTAGAAGTACTTCTTTTTAGAAAAAGTAGTAGAAATACTACTTTTTAGAAAAAGTACAAAAAAAAGTAGTAGAAAAATACTACGTTTTAGAAAAAGTACTAGAAATACTACTTTTTGGAAAAAGCACTAGAAATACTACTTTTTAGAAATAATAGTAGATATACTACTTTTTAGAAAAAGTAGTAGAAATACTACTTTTTAGAAAAAGTAGTAGAAATACCATTTTTAGAAAAAGTAGAAGAAATTCTACTTTTTTTAAAAAAAGAAATACAACTTTTTCTAAAAAGTGGTAGAAAAACTACTTTTTTGAAAAAAGTTCTAAAATAAGTAGTAGAATACTACTTTTTTAAAATAAGTAGTAGAATACTACTTTTTTAAAATAAGTAGTAGAATACTACATTTTAGAAAAAGTGGTAGAAATACTACTTTTAAGAAAAAGTAGTGGATATACTACTTTTTAGAAAATGTAGTAGAAATACTATTTTTTTTAAAAAATGTAGTAGAAATACTACTTTTTTTAAAAAATGTAGTAGAAATACTACTTTAAACAAAAAGAAATATGTGGTAAATTTTTGAAAAAGTAGTAGAAATACTTATATTTTTATATAGGAATACTAATTTTAAGAAAAAGTAATAAAATACTACTTTTTAGAAAAAGCAGTAGAAATACTACTTTCAGAAAATGTAATTTGCGACCACATTGTTGGAATACTTTCTGGCTTGGAGAACTTTGAAGTTTTAATTTAAGGTTTTATGCTTCTTCAACTGGTTGAGTCTTCAGATCCTTATGACGTAGTGAAGTAGGGCTCACTTTACAGTTGAAAATGTGGGAATGACAAGAGGATCCCGACCACATGGTGGACATAATTTGAGGATGGTTTATGCGGCATCAGAAAGCATTACGCTTCTTGCTCTGCGATCCAGAAATTGATGACGTCTCCATTAACGACTTGGGGTATACAGGAGCTGGGTCAGAAGGAGCGTAACATTACTTTTGGGCGATTGCAATTCATAATTAGATGACTGAATCAGTTACTCAATAACGTTAATATAGATAAATGATCGGTCTACATTCTCTTCAAACAATGTTCAAGCTTTCTTTATTTTTAGAATACTTTGTGTTATGCTCCAGTATCTAAGATCTTCCAAGTATTTTACTGTCTCTTGTATGCCATCAGTAGTTTGAAAGATTTAGACAAATTAGTTTAACTCACAATTTGTCTCATCGAATAAAACCCAAAGAAATTATCATGTTGTTGGGTGTCTCAAATTGGAAAAACCAAATGAATTATAAACAAAAATTAAAGCGAATTATTCGACATCGTCGCAATTTTTTTTTAAATTAATTTTTTTACTTTTTTTTGTTACGAATAAAAATATTTTTATTCGAATAATTTTTTAATATAATATATATTTTGTATGCCTTTATTATTTATTTAAGACAATCATACAAGTTTTAAAAGAATAATCGTTGTAAATTATTCGAATAATTTTTGATTCGCTTAAAAATTGTCATCATAATTGTAAATTTTTTAATTAAAACAAAAATGTTTTATTAAATAAATTTAAAAAATATTTTCAAACGAATAATCGCTGTAAATTATTCGAATAATTTTTGTTCGCTTGAAAATTTTAAAATTTATAGTATTATTAGAGTAATAATTAAAAATTTTTTAATATATATTTTTAAACGAATAATCGTTGAATATTATTCGAATAATTTTTTGTCATTAAAATGGAAAAGTTTTATTTCTATTAGAGTAATATTTAAATAAATTGTAAAAATGCTTTATTAAATAAACTTATTTTTATACGAATACTCGGTTAATTATTCGAATAATTTTTTTATTCGCTTGAAAATTTAAAAAAAAACTGCATTTTTATTACAGAATATTTAAATAAATTGTGAAAATGCTTTATTAATTAATCTTAAAACATATTTTTAGACTAATAAACAGTGTAAATTATTCGAATAATTTTTTATTCGTCATCAAAATTAAAATTTTGTTTTAATTGTAAAATTGCATAAATTGTAAAAATGTTTTATTAAATAAATTTAAAAAAATTATTTTATATAAAAAAATTGCCATATAAATTTTAAAATTCTTGTTTTTATTAATGTAATAATTAAGTATTTTTAAATATATATTTTCGAATCGTTCGAAATTAAAATTTGTTATCTTTATTAGAGTAATATTCACATAAATTGTAAAACTAATTTACTAAATAAACTATATACAGTGGTGGACAGGTAATTAAGACAAAAATTGTTTGCTAAATTCCATGTGATTCTCAATTATTTTTTCAAATATTTCCATAAATATGAATACATGAGGACTGTTTTAACACATAAGTGTGTTTTATTAAACTGTGTCACCACTGTCTGTCCACAACGAACACATAAGATTTTTCTACAACTTGACTAACAAATTTCTTTTTTTAATAAACATATTTTCTAACATTTATATCATTACATTTTGATTATTATAAAATATTCGGACCAAATTTCGTATTTTTAGTTCCATTAGTTTTGGTCATATCATGTTATTAACAGCAGATGTTCGCTGAGGTGGGTCAACGTATTTTCACATATCTTTGTCCATATATGTTGTCCCGATTTTTCCAAACATTTTTGAGAAACTAGAAATATTAGTAATAAATTTCATATCCCTTACGTCCTTTTGTTTTTGCTCTATCTCACTTAAAATTCAGTTGATGAAAAAAATTCAAGTATTTGTCTTAAATAGCTGGCCACCACTGTATATAGTTTTAATCGAATAATCGTTGAATATTATACAAATAATTTTTTATTCGGTCATCAAAATTTTAAAAAATTTACTTTTATTAGAGTAATATTTAAATAAATGGTAAAAAGGTTTATTTTTTGACGAATAATCGTTGTAAATTATTCGAATAAATTTTTATTCGCTTGAAAATTTTCCAAATTTTAAAATTTAATTTTTTTTTAATTAATAACATGCTTTAAAACAATAACCTAATCAAATTTATGAACTGCTTTTAAATTTATTATATAAATGAGACCTCATTTTTCTAAATGTACAATTGATTTTAAATCAAATTAGAACTCCTTCCTACCCATTTTAAGTAATTTCCAATTTTAATGAATTTCTATACCTAGTTTACAAGTTTGCTGTTTCATTAACTGTAAACATATTAGATTGCTCACATAAAATGTTAAATGTTTAATAGGGCGCTACAAATAAATTAATTGGGGAATTGTTATCACAAACATCATTATAATTATTAAGTTGAAAAGAACATGTATACAATTTGGTTTATGTTTGTACCAGCCTAATATACACACATTAAGATTTAGTTAAGTACTTTTGTTTTTGTTCTGAGTTTGCTATTATACATATTATATCTAAATGTATGTATATGTACATTAAACGTTGTTGTAGTACGATCTTTTATGAATGCAAAACACTTTCAAAATCATTAGTTTTATTTTTTTGTTAGTTTAATCTATTTTAGTTCCTTTTATTTTAATTTAATTTAATTAACATACATACTTGCATAGACAGGGTACCGCATTTGTTACTGAATGTACTTCACAGTCCGTTTTAACAATCAGTGTCATTGAGCATTCAATTGCATGTGTGCGTGTTAGTGTAGGTTTGTTTTAGTTGCTGAAAATAAAGAATTGCAAAAAAACGTCCCAGTTGGAAATGTCATACTAACGGTTTTAGCTTTGCAACACAATAAAAATCTCATAAAAATAAAATTTTTACAAATTTGATGTTAATTTTCAAGCGAATAAAAAAATTATTCGAATAATTTTCAACGATTATTCGTTTAAAAATAGGTCTCAATTTTTTTAATAAAGCACTTTTTACAATTTATTTAAATGTTACTCTAATAAAGATATAATTTTTTTAATTTTGATGACCATTTTTAAGCGAATAAAACATTATTCGAATAATTTACAAAGATTATTCGTTAAATACAATATATATATTTAAAAACATTTAATTATAACTCTAATAAAAATAAGAATTTTAAAATTTCTATGACTATTTTCAAGCGAATAAATAATTATTCGAATAATATACAGCGATTATTCGTTTAAAAGTATGTTTCAACTTTATCTAATAAAGCAGTTTTACCATGAATGTATTTATAAAATAAAAATTTTACAAAATTAGAGGACCACACAAAATTATTCGAATAATTTGCTACGGTTATTTGTTTAAAAATATTTAATTATTTTTTATAATAAAAACAAAAATTTTATAATATCAATGACAATTTTCAAGCGAATAAAAAATTATTCGAAAAATTTATTACGATTATTCGTTTAAAAATATGATTTAAGTTTATTTAATAAATCCTGTTTACCATTTATTTAAATATTTCTCTAATAAATGTAAAATTTTGATGATAATTTTCAAGCGAATAAAAAATATTCGAATAATTTCAACGATTATTTGTTCAAAATAATGCTTTAAGCTTATATAATAAAGTATTTTTACAATTTATTTAAATATTAGTCTTATAAAAATAAAAATTTTACAATTTTAAAACGAATAAAAATTCATTCGAATAATTTACCACGATTATTTTTTTAAAAATTTATATTTTAAAAATATTTATTTATTACTGTAATAAAAATAAAAAATGTATAATTTTTATGTAAATTTTCAAGGTAACAAAAATTATTCGAATAATTTCCAACGATTATTCATCTAAAAATAAGCTTTAAGTTTATTTAATAAAGCCTTTTTACCATTTATTTAAATATTACTCTAATAAAAGTAAAATTTTAACAATTTTGATGACAGTTTCCCAGCGAATAAAAAATTATTCGAATAATTTACAACGATTATTCGTTTAAAAATATTTATTTTAAAAATATTTTATTATTACCATAATAATACAAATTTTAGAGTTTTGATGAAAATATTCAAGCGATTAAAAAATTATTCGAATAATTTACAACGATTATTCGTTTAAAAATATATATTTTAAAAATATTTAATTATAACTTTAATAATAATAAAATTTTTTAAATTTTGAGGACAATTTTCAAGCGATTAAAAATTATTCGAATATTTTTTTAACGATTAATCGTGTAAAAATATGTTCGAAATTTATTTAATAAAGCCTTTTTACCATTTATTTAAATATGACTCTAATAAAAGTAAAATTTTACAGTTTTGACAAGCGATTAAAAAAATATTCGAATAATTTCCAACGATTATTCGTTTAAAAATATATATTTTAAAAATACATAGTTAATTTATAATCTAATAGAAATAAACATTTTTAAACTTTGAGGACAATTTTCAAGTGATTAAAAATTATTCGAATAATTTTTTAACGATTAATCGTCTAAAAATATGTTCGAAATTTATTTAATAAAGCCTTTTTTACCATTTATTTAAATATGACTCTAATAAAAGTAAAATATTTACAATTACAAGCGAGTATAAAATTATTCGAATAATCTCCAACGATTATTCGTTTAAAAATATGTTTTAAGTTTATTTAGAAAACGTATTTACAATTTATTTCAATATTACTTTAATAAAAATAAAAATGTTACAAAAGAATAAAATATTATTCGAATAATTTTCTGTAATTATTATTCTAAAACTTATATTAATGTCTTAAACAAATATGAAAAGCATAAGAAATATATATTTTTGAAGCTAAATAAAATGAATTAAATATTCTTCGAATAAAAAAAATTTATTCGTCATCAAAATAGTACAATTTGTATTTTTATTACAGTAATAATTTAATATTATTAAACGAATAATCGTTGTAAATTATTCGAATGAATTTTTATTCGCTTTAAAATTGTCATCAAAATTGTAAAATTTTTATTTTTAAAACAAAATTTTCACAAAAAATTGCAACCCGAAATTCAATTTTCTTGTAAAGTACTTTTTTTATAAATCTAATGGTACTTTTGATATTTTTTTGATTTTTCTACACAAAATGAATTTATTGGTACTTTTTCTGGCATGTAATACTTTTTTATTCTAAAATAAACAATGCTATATGAAATTATAAATTCGCAACATATCCTTTCAAAACTGTCAATCACCTACTGCTTTCGAATCATTTTAAATTGCGTCAACTTATTCTTGTCACACTAAACATGGTTAATTTTCAAAAGTAAAAAGGATAAAATAAAACATGCTAAGACTGGACCAATGCAGCATTAAAAAGTACCTACTCCTGGTATGAAAAAACCAGCATCAAAAAGAGTATTACACACAGCAACTAAAAAAACAACATCTTTCAACTAGCAATTCCTCAAGTACATACAAACTATGCTGCATACAACTGCATGTGGCTATGTATCTATGGTTATGTTGTACTCGTACCGCAAGCAGCAAACAACGGCTATTTAAAAATTTCAATTAAAAAGTGAACCAAATACGATTCAATCGATATGTGTTTGTCTGTATGAATGTAGACAATTTTAAAGCAGGAAAAAAACCAGATGTAGATATAAAAAATAAAACTAAATTATTTATTTTTCAAATGAAAGCAAAAGTAGTTTTGTGTTTTTTTTTATTTTATTTTGCTAAAACAACAGCATGTCAGTTGTGTGAAGTTTTGAAGTTGTCATATGGAATAAGAAATTTGCTAGAGCAGCTATAAAAAAAAACTCCACCCTACCCTACACTGCACTCCCCCACCACCTCCCTCCCTCCTTATTGTTAAACAGATACGAGTGCATATGGCAAAGCCAACTGCCATCTTCCATTTACAATTAGGCGGGCAGCATTTAAGTTGGGTTTTGGTTGCCATACTTAATGACAATTACAAATTCTGTTAGTGTTGTTTGATGAGGAAAACCTTAAATGGTACCATTTCGTAGATGCGAAACGAACAAATGATTCAAACCGAACCAAAACCGTCAACCAGCCAGCCAGCCGGCATCTTTTTTAGTAAGCGAAGTGGAATGGAATAACAAATAGACGCCACATAGCGTCGCATATTTCTTTGCTCTAATACAAGAGCTAGACGGACGGACGGAACGACAGACAGACAGAACATTGTAACAACAATAATAACATCATTGCAGTTTGATACCAATATGCAGTTGTTGGTTACAACACCACCAAGTTGCTGAAGAAAACACATCGTTTTACCAAGAAAAAAAATGGATATCCATGGCAAAGTAAACTTACGTACCTCTATATAGTGCAAGTATTTAGTATGTTTTTACAGTTGGGTGTATTTAAATGGGATACCAGATAACTTAAGATGCTACAGAGCAGTAAGAAATGTTTTAAATACAGACCAATCGCTTAATAAAAACATTATTTCACATAAAAGCTTTAAGAGATCCATAAAAACTTATGTATATCCGCTGATCTGTTAAATATATCATCTAGATTATTATAAAATATCGTCCAAATCGCGCGATAAATGTCTGAGATATACAAGCCTGAACAATTTCCACAATTAAACAAAAACATGAAAGCTTTTTCAATAAAAAAGCTGTAAAATCTTCTTAAAAAATTGCTTTTTTCACGAAAGTCTTCTTTAAGAAAACCCTTTTGTCATTGTTAAGCTAAACTATTTTAGTTATACAAAACTATAAATATTCGAAAATTTTTGTATTCGCTTGAAAATTGCAAAATTTGTTATTGTAAATAAACTTAAAACACATTTTTAAAAGAATAATCGTTGCAAATTATTCGAATAATATTTTATTCGCAAGAAAATTGTCGTTAAAGTTATAAAGTTTGTATTTTTGTTAGAATAATATTTAAATAAATTGTATTTATTGAATAAACTTCGAACATATTTTTCAACGAATAATCGTTAAAAAATATTCGAATAATTTTGTATTCGATTGAAAATTGTCACAACAATTTTAAAATATTCTTTTTTATTGGAGTAATTTAACGTTTTTAAATATATATTTTATTTAACAAATAATCATTGTAAATTATTCGAATTATTTTTTATTCGCATAAAAATGGTCATACAAATTTAAAAATGTATATCTTTAGTAGAGTAACATTTAAATAAATTGAGAAAATGCTTTATTAAATAACCTTAAACATATTTTTAAACGAATAATCGCTGCAAGTTATTCGAATAATTTTTTATTCGTTTGAAAATTGTAAAATTTTTATTTTTATTAAAGTAATATTAAAATTTAAAAATGCTTATCAAATAAATTTAATACATGTTTACTTTTTTTACGAATAATCCTTGCGAATTATTCGAATAATTTTTTATTTGCTTGAAAATTGTCATCAATATTGAATGGAGTTATTTTGAAATGAATAATGAATATTCTAATTATTTTCTTACATATAGTCAATGAATAATCGTAATAAATTATTCGAATAATTTTTTTTCGCTTGGAAATTGGCATGAAAAATGTAAATTTTTAATTTTTAAGGAGAAATTTAAATAAATTTTAAAAATATTAAATAAACTTTTAAAACCTATTTTTAAACAAATAATCGTGGTAAATTATATGAATATGTTATTATTCGCTTGTAAAATTTTTATTTAAATTTTAAAATGTATATAATTTTGTATTCGCTTGAAAATTGTCATAAAAGTTGTAAAATATCCATTTTTATTAGAGTAATATTTAAATAAATTGCAAGAAAACTTTTTTAAAAGGATAATCGTTGCAAATTATTCGAATAATAAATTTGATTCGCTTGAAAATTGGCATCAAAAATGTAAAATTTAGGGTCAGATTTAAATGAATTGTGAAATTTCTTATTAAATAAACTTAAAACCTATTTTTAAACGTATAATCGTGGTAAATTATTCAAATATATTTTTATTCGCTTGAAAATTGTCATAAAAATTGTAAAGTTTATTTTAGAATAATATATAAATAAATTGTATAAAAACTTTATTAAATATACTTAAAGCATATTTTTCAACGAATAATCGTAATAAATTAATCGAATAATTTGGTATTCGCTGGAAAATTGTCATAAGAATTGGAAAACTTTAATTTTTATTAGATAAGCATTTAAATAAATAGCAAGAAATTTCATAAATGAATAATCTTTGCAAATTATTCGAATATTTTTTATTATCATGAAAATTGGCATCAAAAATTTATTTTTTTTTAAAGATCACATTTAAATAAATTGTAAAAATTCGTATTAAATAAACTTAAAATATATTTTTAAACGAATAATCGTTGGAAATTATTTGAATAATTTATTCGCTTGAAAATAAAGATCAAAATTGCAACATTTTTATTTTTAGGGTCACATTTAAACAAATTGTTAAAATTCTTTATTAAATCAAAATTCTTTGTAAATTTTTAAACGAATAATCGTTGTAAATTATTCGAATAATTTTGTATTCGCTTGAAAATTGTCATAAAAATTGTAAAACTTTAATTTTTATTAGAGTAGTATTTAAATAAATTGTAAAAAAAACTGTATTAAATGAATAATCATTGCAAATTATTCGAATAATTTTTTATTCGCTTAAAAATTGGCATTAAAAATTTATAATTTGTAAAATTTTAAAAATTCCTATTAAATAAACTTAACTTAAACTTGTTTTTATGCTTTTTACACCAACAAAAAATATTACCCAAAAAAGCTTTTCTCTCAGAATTTGTTTTCCAAAAAAAGCTTGTACACAATTTTCAGTAAAATTTCTCACAGAATATTTTTCCAAAACATCTTTTTACATAATTTTTATTCAATATAAAATTAAAAATATAAAAAGCTTTTTTTATAAAATATATTTATTTACAATTAAGTTTTTTCACAAAATAAACAAATTTTACAGACAACTTTTTCCAGATAACCTTTTGATGTGAAAAGTCTTTTTCCAAAAAATGCTTTGACATACATTTTTTGTACAAAAAAGTTTTTCTAACATCGAAAGTTTCCACAATTGACATTTTGTTTTAACTTTTTTTCATTAAAAATAAGTATTTAAAAAATTTTTCTCAAAAAGCTTTTTAGCACAATATTTTTCTATCAACAAATTTTAACTTTTTTCAAAGTTTTGTTTAGAAAAATTGTTAAAAAGCTTTACCCTGCAAACAATACCATCAAAGCTTTACTCCCCCATTGTCTTTAATACAGGTATTAAAGACTTCTAATTACTCAATTAATTATAAAACCCATAACTTTTATTATTAATTTATCAATTGAACCCACTATAATACATTTTATTGGTCCCCTACTGTAGATATCACACCAAATCCCCAACAATCTAACTAAAAATCCAGTCCTGCTGAAGCTCTCAATAAACTATTCATATACACATTCATATAACGAACAACAACTTAAAATTTAGCTTAAATAAAAAACAACAACAAACATTATTTTTTTTCCATTCGTACAACAACAACAAAACACACAACAAAAACACAACAGAAATCGTCGTCAGAGTCAATGCAAAACTAACTAACTATTTATTTTATTTATTTTGTTTATATTTCAAACAATCCATGTAAGGGTGTGGTGGCGTCTCAGCCAACGTTTAGTGTTCGTCTCGTGTGCACATTGACGTTTAATCGGCTAACATCAATATTTTTTCGGTTTTACTGCCACCGCCAGCAGCGTCTCAAATCTCCAGTCACACTACAAATAAAACGAGTCACGCTTGCTACGTTTTTTGATTCAGTTTCTAATGATACACGTTAACAAAACAAAAGGCTTAAGACACAAACTTGAACACCCGGTCTTAGAAAAACAAAAAAAAAAAAATGAAAAAAAATACTGAAAAATTAAAGCAAAAAATACGAAACAAAACAAAATAAAAATTGCTTATAAATTTGCAAAACAAAACAGAAAAACGAAACAAAAAAATCATTCACTCTCAACCACTTCAACTATTTCTTTTCAAATTTCAAACACAAAACAATACCAACCCTAAACTGTCTTAAACAATAAATACTTTTCATACAACTTGTTTCTGGACACAGCCAACAATGACGACGACTCACCACTGCTTTAAAACTGTCCAGAGAGCATGTGAGTCCATACCCAAGCGTTTACTATGATAAACAAAACAAAGCTCTTATTATATACAGCTGCTCTCTAAGCTAAAGAAAATTCCTCTTAAAAGTTTTAAATTTTTTACTCTTTATTTTCAATATTTATTTATTTAAAAATCAATCATTAATAGAGGTTTTTGTTTACTTTAAGTTTTAAATATTTCTCTAGAATTTTTTGTAAATATAAATAAAACATAATAACCTAATTGTTATCAGAATGGAACTTCAAAATTATCAGATGATGCTTTTTTATTACCACTTAAGAAATATTAAAATATTGATAATGAAGGACACACATTTCAAAATCAATATTTTTTCGGTTTTTTTTGGCACGGAAGACAAAGATCGCCCAGGCCAGCCAAAAAAGTTTTAGAACCAAGAATTGGAGACATTACTGCATGAAAATTGTTGTCAAACTCAACAGGAGCTTGCAAAATCATTGACAGCTACATTTTTAAGTCATACAAACAATAATTTACAGTATTATTTAAATAAATTGTAAAAATGCTTTATTAAATGTACGTAAAACCATTTTTTAAACGAATAATCGTTGCAAATTATTCGAATAATATTTTATTCGTTAGAAAATGTCATCAAAATGGTAAATTTTGTATTTTTATTAGAGTAATATTTAAATAAATTGTATAAATGCTTTATTTAATAAATTTTGAACATATTTTTTAACGAATAATCGTAATTTATTATTCGAATAATTTTGTATTCGCTTGAAAATTGTCATAAAAATTTTAAAATATTCTTTTTTATTAGAGTAATTATTAAATGTTTTTAAATATATGTTTTATTTAACGAAAAATCATTGTAAATTATTCGAATAATTTTTTAATCGCCTAAAAAATGGTCATACAAATTGAAAAATGTATATCTTTATTATAGTAACATTTAAATACAGTGAGAAAATGCTTTATTAACATATTTTTTAACGAATGATCTTTGCAAGTTATTCGAATAATTTTTTATTCGTTTGAAAATTGTCATCAAAATTGTGAAATTTTTATTTTTATTATAGTAATATTAAAATTTAAAAATGATTATTAAATAAATGTTATACATGTTTACTTTTAAACAAATAATCCTTGCAAATTATTCGAATAACTTTTTATTTGCTTGAAAATTGTCATCAATATTGAATGGAGTTATTTTGAAACGAATAATGTATGTATATTCGAATAATTTTTTTACATATATTCAACGAATAATCGTAATAAATTATTCGAATAATTTTTTATTCGCTTGAAAATTGGCATCAAAAATGTAAATTTTTTAGTGTCCCATTTAAATAAATTTTTAAAAACTTTTAATCAATTTTTAAATGTTGTAAATTATTCGAATAATTTTGTATTCGCTTGAAAATTTTCATAAACATTTAAAAATTTTCATTTGTATTATAATAATATTTAAATAAATTGCAAGAAAACTTTTTTAAATGAATAATCGTTGCAAATTATTCGAATACTTTTATTATTCGCTTGAAAATTGTCATGTAAAAATGTAAAATTTTTATTTTTAATAATCAATATTGAATGGACTTATTGTGAAACGAAATCTGTATATTCGAATAATTGTTTTACATATATTCAACGAATAATCGTAATAAATTAATCGAATAATTTTTTATTCGCTTGAAAATTGGCATCAAAAAGGTAAATTTATTATTGTCCCATTTAAATAAATTTTAAAAATTTTTGATAAATTTTTAAATGTTGTAAATTATTCGAATAATTTTGTATTCGCTTGAAAATTTTCATAAACATTTTAAAATTTTCATTTTTATTATAATAATATTTAAATAAATTGCAAGAAAGCTTTTTTAAATGAATAATCGTTGCAAATTATTCGAATAATTTTTTATTCGCTTGTATCAAAAATTCAAATTTTTTATGTTTTACGGTCACATTTAAATGAATTGTAAAAATTCTTTATTAGATCAACTTAAGACCTATTTTTAAACGAATAATCGTTGTTAATTATTCGAATAATTTTTTTTTTATTTTTTATTTCATGCAAATAATAGATTTCATTCATCACGTCATTCTTTCTAATAAGATAATTAGGAATGTTCAAGCCAATTTCTAAGGGGACTAGTGCCCTATTTTCACCATACTTTTCAGTATAATTTCAGAGGTTAAAAAACTAATTTGTGCAAAATTTGATCAGGATTACCGCATAATAAATATATTTATGACTGCTCAAACAGTATTCCGGGCGGATATTTGTATTGGGGCTAGGTGAAATCATGAGCTAGCTAGCTCCTTTCGTTTGGACCCTTCCGTGTTTTCAACAGACAGACGGACGGACGGACATAACTAGATCGTCTTCGAATCTTAGGAGGACCCAGAATATATATACTTTTGTAGGTCAGCGATGAATATTTCGATGTATTACCGAAATGATGATTTTTTTATGGTGGGTTTAATTAACAATATTAATTTTGGGGTTAAAATACCACCCGCATTCTAAACACGGACAACTACTACTATTTTCTAAGAAAAACTTAAGAACTTTTCTCTATGTTTAAAAACAAGAACATTTTCTTTCAGTGCTTTTGTAAAGAAAATCTGTAGTCGTGTTTATTGTTGAAGATGATCAACATGTTCAAGACTCTTGCTCTCTCCTCCTCCTTTCTTACTTAATTCGACCCAATTTCTAATGAAGTCTATTGAAATTTTCAGCCACTCTGCCTTGTATTATTTGGTGAAGTTTGATATAAAAGTTCTTTTACTATTTCTATGTTGATTGTTGTTAGTTTACCATGAAGATCGTCGCTTCAAAAGTGATGTTTAATGGCCTTTTTTATACGTTCATCTTCAGAGTTGGCGTTGGTTTAAAAAAGAAAAAAGTAACTTAACTGTATGCGCTGTGGATAAAATACCACAATCTATGCACAAGTACTGGTGCAATAGATTCTTTATTTTTTTATTTTTTGGTTGAATTATGCATTCGAGGAATTTGCTTGTATGACTTTCATTTGCATTTAATTTAGTTTTATTATTATTACAATATTTTTTCTTTCTGGTGATGTTCAAGTTATATGAGGCGTTTGTTACATATTGCAGATGTTGAAGAATTTTAATATTTAATAACGAATTTTGGTTACACTTCATACTCAAGCTGTCTCTTTTGGCAATGCTGCAATAATGATTTTAAATTCAAGATTATTTCAATAAGTGACAAACGCTGTTTCAAACTTATTATACCTTTAGTTTTGTTTGTAGCTTATAGCTACAACAATGCCAAAAACAAAATAAGCACGAGAATGGCACGCGCCTTGTTGGAGTCATAATCATGAATACAAGCAAAAATGTTGACTGAGGTAAGGGAACGAACAGTGTGCCATACAAATATTTTGTTTACGAGATCATATTTACTGGCATACGATCTTTCTTATTTGAAATTATTAAGAAATTAGAATGACATTGTGCATCAAAAAGTTACAGTCATCGCAAAATGGATTGATAGTTAAAAAATCATTTTAAAACGAATATAATGTTGGAAAATTAAACACCACTATTTTCTGTACTCGAAGATGTATAGGTTAACATTAACTTAATGCAAATTATCAGCACAATATGTACTTTATATAAACATATTAAACGACCAGACCATAGTTCAAATTTGGGATTATTTACACAGTAAAATCAAAATGCACTCATCGAATGTTTTTCTGGTTAAAAAAATAAACAAAATTTGAATTTAAATCTTTTAAGCTGCTGTGATCAAAATGAAAAATTCTTATTGAGAATAGTATGTAACACGAAAAGCTTTAAATTTACATTTAGATCAAGCTAAGGACTTTAGAAATTCTGAAAGTACTTTCTAAATTAAATATTTGTATAATGAATATAATAATATTATTTGTATTACTTTTTTCTACATTTTGTAATATTTACAAAAAAACTTTTTATTAAAATTCAAATAAAAATTCATTTTAAGCATTTTCAGTGGAGTAGAAAAGTTTTTGTAAAAAAATTTTAAAATTTTTCAAGTTTTTTAAAAAAGTAGTAGAAATACTACCTTTTTGTAAATTAAAACTAATCCACTAAAAACATATTTTATGCAATAACTATCACTCCACATAACTTTGTATGAAATTTTTAGCCTTTTAAAACTTATTTTTAATACTTTTTTTACTGCCTTTAGTACTATTTACAAAAAACTTTTTATTCAAATTCAAACAAAAATTTATTTTAAGTATTTTCAGTTGTGTAGAAATGTTTTTCTATATAAATTATAAATTTTTTCAACTTTTTTAAAAAAAGTAGTAGAAATACTACCTTTTTGTAAGTTAAAACTAATCCACTAAAAACCTGTTTTATGCAATAACTATCACTCCATATAACTTCATAAGAAATTATTGGCATTTTAAACATTATTTGTATTACTTTTTTTACTGCATTTAGTACTATTTACAAAAAACTTCTTATTAAAATTCCAAAAAAAAATAATTTTAAGTATTTTCAATAGAGTAAAATGTTTTTGTATATAATTTTTAAAATTTTCACACTTTTTTAAAAAAAGTAGTAGAAATACTGCATTTTTTAAGTTAAAAATAATCTACTAAAACCATATTTTATGAAATAACTAACATTTCACATAACTTTGTAAGAAATTTTTAGGCTTTTTATTTCATTTTTACTGCATTTAGTACTATTTACAAAAAACTTCTTATTAAAATTCCAAAATTGTTAATTTTAAGTATTTTCAGTTCAGTAGATATGTTTTTGTATATAAATTTTAAAAATTTTTCAACTTTAAAAAAAAGTATTAGAAATACTACCTTTTTGTAAATTAAAAATAATCCACTAAAAACATATTTTATGCAATAACTAACACTCCATATAACTGTGTAAGAAATTTGTAGACTTTTTAATTTATAAAACTACTCTTTTTTAAAAAGTACACTTTTAAAAATTAAATACTTTCATCAAATGTATTTTTAATCAACTAAAAAGGTTTCTGTAAATGTAGTTTTAACAAAAAAGTAGTAGAAACACTACTCTTTTTAAATGATACAAAACTAGCTTTAAACCTATTTTATGAAATAATTCACTCTGCTTATGACTTTGTATTATATTACCACCACACCTTTAAACTCATAATTTTCAAAAAAAGTTCAAAAAACTACTATTTTTAAATTTAAATTTAAAAACGTTTTATTTACATTCCAGAATTTCTCAATGAAATATATGTATAACTATGGTTTGGAAAATAGTACTAAAATACTACTAATTTATTATAACTTATTTTATAAAATAATTAAGATTCCAGAATTTTTATGAAAATTTCATTTCAGTTGACTTTTTGCAACTTTTTCAAAAAGAACTAAAAATACTACTTTTTTCTTTGTTGAAAATAAATTATTAAAAGCCTATTTTATGAAATAAGTAACACTCCAGAAGTAGTAGAAATACTACTTTTTTTGTAAGATGAAAATAACCTACTCAAATTCTATTTTATGAAATACCTAACATTCCAGAAAACTTTTTGTAAAAATAAACTCATAAAATACTATTTTTAAAAAAGTACTGCCATAAAATTTAAGAAAAAACAATTAAAATTATCCTTAGTGGACTAGAAAGTTTATATAAAAAAAATAAAATTTTGCTACCTTTTTAAAAATGTAGTAGAAATTCTACATTTTTCTATGTCGAAAATAACGTAGTAAAAACCAGTTTTATGACATATACTACATATTTTGAAAATAGAAAAACTTTCATTAAAAGTGGTTCTAGTTTTCACTTCAAACATTTCCATATCAATTACATATAAATAATTTTGCAAAATTTTTAAAAAAATCCAGAAAAATAAAAACTACTAAAAACGACTGCTTTTGAAATTAATAAAAATATCATTAAAATTATCATTTGTGGACTAAGATCGTTTTTGTATAAAAAATTAAAAATTTTGCCACCCTTTGAAAAAAGTAGTAGAAATACTACTTTTATCTATATTGAATACCATGCACTAAAAACCTATTTTATGAAATAATTAATATTTTAGAACACATTTTGTAAAAATTTCAGCTTTTTAATTCATAAAAATACTATTTTTGAATGAGTTTCAAAAAAGTACTAATTTGAAAATTGAAAAAAATTTTCATTTAAATTGGTTTTAGTTTTGAATAAAAACATTTTTATATAAAATATTATTAATTTGGCATAATTTTTTAAACATTTTTTTTTACTACATTTTTCGAAATGATACAAATACAGCTTTAAACACATTCAATCTGCTTATAATTTTTTTTTTTTTAAATTTTTATCCTGTCAAATGCAAAAAAATATCATTTAAAAAAGTACTAAAAAAACTACTATTTTAAAATAAAAAATATATTTTTTAAAGTATATTTAGTTGACTTAAAACTTTTCTGCAGACGAAATTTATAATTTTGCAATATTTTAAAAAAAGTAGTAGAAATACTACTTTTTTCAAAGTCCTACAAAATTAAAAAACTACTATTTTAAAATTAAAAAATATCTTTTAAAGAATATTTAGTTGGCTTAAAACTTTTCTGCAGATGAAATTTTTAATTTTGCAATATTTTTTAAAAAAAAGTAGTAGAAATACTACTTTTTTCAAAGTCCTACAAAACTAAAAAACTACTATTTTAAAATTAAAAAATATCTTTTAAAGTATATTTAGTTGGCTTAAAACTTTTCTGCAGACGAAATTTATAATTTTGCAATATTTTAAAAAAAGTAGTAGAAATACTACTTTTTTCAAAGTCCTACAAAACTAAATTTTTACATGAATTTTCAATCTATAGGTCTCACGAGGCATTTTAAATGCAAAAAAAATATGTTTTTAAAAAACTACTATTTAAAAATTAAAAAAAAATTCATAAAAAGTATTTTTAGTTGTCTTAAAACTTTTTTGTATACAAAATTTTTAATTTTGCATTTTTTTAATAAAAAATAAGTAGAAAAACTACTTTTTTCAAAGCCCTAGAAAACTAAATTTTTACATGTCCCATGAGGACCAACTTAACAGTATCTGTTCTTAAAAATTTCCTATAGATAGTATTTTTGTAGTGAAAGGCTTTATGCTGGTGAGAGTTAGGGCCTAATGTGAAAATTTCTTGTTTGAAATTAAAAAATTATCATTAAAAATATTTGTAGTTGTCTTACGTTTCTGCATAGGAAATTTTGAATTTTATTACATTGTTAAAATAGTAGTAGAAATACTACTTTTTTCAAAGTCCTACAAAACTAAATTTTGACAAGAATTTGCCATCTATAGGTCTCATGAGGCCTAACCTAACAGTATTTGTTCTTAATAATCAAGTAAAAGGCTCCATTCTGGTGAGAGGAGTTAGGGCCTAAAGTTTAAATTTGTTGTTTGTCAATAGGAACCGAATTTAGTTTAATATCCATATTGCCTTTGTAGTTGTTGATGATATTTGTTGTTAGTGGCAGTAACATGTTCCAGTTGTAGTGATGCTGATGATGATGATGACAATGACTACAACAACAACACAATTTAACTATTTTGAGTTTCACATTTTGGGGAAACATTATTAAGGAAACATTGTTCGTTATTAAGCGTGAACTGTTTTCGTTGGCAGCCTTTAAGGCAGAAAAAAGGAGGATGGTTGGTTGTCTCTAGTTTTTTTTGTTTTTGTCGTTTGTTTGTATTTTTTTTTTGTTGTTATTGCTGACATCTGTAACAGTTTATGTTTGAAAATAGTTAAGCAACACTTTTAATATGCAGAGTTACAGCAGAGTCCAAAAGAGTCTTATAGAGTAAGAAGTACGTACGAAATGTTCGAACATTAGCTGTGTATTTATGGTATGGATACTAGAGCTAAGACTATCTGATGTTGGTGATCTGTTTTTCTTTTTTTTCTTTGTTATTGTTGTTATAGTTTGCCTACTATAGTAACACAACTAACCATATAGTTCTCTCTGTCTGTATGTTGGTGGAAATTTATGTCAACCCTTCTTGTCGTGTGTTGAATATTACGATGACATTTCAAACATAATTTAAGCCCACGCAATATGCATCATGTATACACTATGCCAACGTGTAGTCAACACAATACACAAACGTAAGTACTTGCAACGTAATATTTACACCAAATGTGAGTACCAAACGAGGAGACATTGAGCCAGCCAAACAGCTAGACATACAGCCAGCCAGCTAGCTAGCTAGTGAGCCAAGTAAAATAGACATAGACAATAATCGCCAAAAACAGAAAAAACAATTCAAAGTTGAAGAAAAAAAACATGAATATTTCATTGGGCGTAGATGAGCGCGCGGAATGTCAAGTAACAACTACGAGTACAATAATATTTGGATCTATGTGATGGCGTCGAATATTTTACACAATGTGTAATAAATAGTGCAATTCTTGACTGTACGGTAAAGACAATTTCATTTTTTTTTTGCTGTTTTGTCATCATAATGATGATCATGATGACGATCATCATTATTGTCATCATAATCAACAAGATCTGTAAAACAGCAAATAAAAGGTAATAAAATGTGTAGGTATCGAAGGTAATTTGTTGACATGTACACAAAATAACTTTGTTGTTTGTTTGTTTGTCTCTGGTGTTGCTGATTTTTGAGATCGTCGTCAATCCTCAAGCCTCATAAAAACTGATGATGAGGCTGATGATACCGAGTATGAATGCATGCATGATCAGGGCATAGTGTGTTCTATAAAAAAAGATCTTCCTCAACATCCCATATAGTACATATCTGTTATATGCCATAATCAATATGTTTGCCCTTAAGTTATGTTCCAATTTTTTACGTATACACCCCCCTCTGCCTGCTGCTTACAACTCGTTAAAATTGTTTTACAGCGTTTTTTTTTGTTTTTTGCTCATTCACTTTGGGCACGCGCAAATGATTGTTGCTAGTTTATTTGCGTCCGTCTGTCCTCATGTCTCTCTGCTTTGGATTATCGTTGCAACAACAGTTACTACCATTACTTGCAATTTTTATTATGCGCCAAAGGGTGTTTTCCAGTTATATTACTGCAAATCGTCCTCAGCTCAGTTCAGCTCCAATACCGTCTTGCTTACTTACTATTCCATTATTTACTCAAAAATTTCTCAATACAGCTGCCGGCATTCATTGAAAGAAAATCTAACCGCACTCTTGTATGCACGAGTTGTTACAAAATTAAACTGGCAAACATTTCCATGTTGCAGTTTGCTGTTGCTTTTTTTTTATTTAACTTTTTCTTTTTGGTTTTTCTTTATTTTTTTTCTATCGATTGTGGCCCATTTTATCAACCTACTCGTTTAATGCCTTTAATGTCCGTACCTTTAGCACCATCGTCAGCGTCTGCATAATATAAACAATTTGCAATTTCAAAAACTAGACATAAAAAATTTCTTTATGGATGATGATGCTACCAAAACAAGACAATTCTAATGGAAAACAAAAAAAATGGCCAAAAATAATCAATATATTAAAGACTTTACAAGACAATAACAATAATATTTATACACTTTTGTCATACTAAAACCCAGCCATTGATAATTGTCCATTCTCATATGTGATTGATTTAAAAAAAAAACTAATTATTTCTGTTAAAACGTGTCGCGCGGCATTAGAAAAGTTTTATTTTATTGACTGACTGTCCATTTCTGTTCGAATTAGTTGTGCCCAAAAATACAGTATGCAGTCAAAATACCCTTGGTATTGGTTCCGCGATTTATAGCAAAAAGAGGGGCACAGAACGAACAACTTTAAATCCATTTTAGTTGTATATACCTCAAGAACCATCTGCAATTTGTCTAGCAACATTTTAGTTTTATTTTTGTGTTTTAGCTTAAAGGAACTATTATGTTATTAAATTGCTACTTACACAAAGTACATGGTAGTCTTTAACTTTTATATACCCTACTTGAATATGAAATGAATTTTAAAATAAAATACTTTTGACCAAAATACAATTTTTAATTATACAATATTTCACTATAAAGTCCACAATCTATATATATAAAAGAGTAACGTTACTGACTGACTGACTGACTGACTGACTGAATGACTGACTGACTGACTGATTCATCATCGCACAGCCCAAACGGCTTAAGCTAGAATCACGAAATTTTAACTGTGGGTTCATCCCTCCCCAAAACGATCCGATAAGAAGGGATTTTTGGAAATTCGAACGTTTAGGGGGTAAAAAAGTGTAAAAACGGGTAAATTCGGTAACCTTATATCTTCAAAACTAATAAAGATACAAAAAAACTTAAAATTGCATGTTACTTCATCTAAAAAATAAGCTGACAGGCGTTTCGTACTTTTTCGAAATTCGAACATTTTAGGGGAGAAAACGGGTAAAAACTGTATTTTGGTACTTTTTTGACACCCTATGTATCTTTTAAACCAATAAACATAGAAACAAATTATAAATAGTATTCTTTACTTATCAAAAAATAAAAAATATAAGTTTGGTACTTTTTGGAAATTCGAACCCTTAAGGGATAAAAATTGTGTTTATTTTTGGTACTTTTTCATAAAATATTTTTTTCTATAATTTGACATAGACATATGAATATTTTATTATGAGCTCCCACCACGATACAGAAATTTATTTGAAAAAAATTTTACCACTGCAATGGGGATAGAAAAGGTACCAAAAAGGGGATAAAATCGGGAAAATACATTTTATTTGAAATTATTAAGCCAATTTTGATAATTTTTTTAACGTTAGTTCCTGGATTCATACAAAAATTAACTAACAGGGTGTTATTTGGAACTCGAGTGAATAGGTGTATATTGGGCCAAATCCGGGTAAACATTTTGGTACTTTTTATAAAACATATTTTTTCTTGGGCACATTAACACAGATTTCAATCGTTTGAGACATGTCGGTAGCATAAACAATTTTGGCAAAATGGAGTATTTTTAAATTTCAAGCTTTAGGGGTGTTCAAGGAGGAAAAGGGAAATTGGTACTTCATTCCTAATGGTACTTTTTTAATATTTTAATTATTACACTTATAGACATTATAAAGTTAGCTGATATGCATCTTAGTGAAGTTAGTGTTAGGAATAGGGGATAAGATTTAGGTACCAAAATGTGTGAACTGAACTATATGTACTTTTTTGTTCTTCTAATGGTACTTTTTTGAAATTTCTATAACAATGGACTTAGAAACATGAAATTAAGCATATATGGTCCTAGGTGAGTGAGAATTCTAGGGGGAGACTTTTTGGTATTTTTTCTTTATTCTAATGGTACTTTTTTGAATTTTCTATAACAATGAACTTAGAAACATGAAATTAAGTATATATGGTCCTAAGTGAGTGAGAATTCTAGGGGAGACTTTTTGGTACTTTTTCTTTATTCGATTGGTACTTTTTGTAATTTCTTCGCCAATGAACCTAGAAACATGAAATAAAGCTTATATGGAACCGAGTGAGTGGGAAACCACAAGTGTGGGCTTTTTGGTACTTTTTCTATATTCTAATGGTACTTTTTGTAATTTCTTCACCAATGAACCTAAAAACATGAAATTAAGCTTATATGGCCCGGAGCGAGTGGGAATCTACAAGTGACTGCTTTTTGGTACTTTTTCTATATTCTAATGGTACTTTTTGAATTTTCTGTAATAATGGACATAGAAATATGAAGTTAAGCATATATGGTCCTAAGTGAGTGAGAATTCTAGGGGGAGACTTTTTGGTACTATTTGTTTATTCTGATTTGAATTTTCTATAACAATGAACTTAGAAACATGAAATTAAGCATATATGGTCCTAAGTGAGTGGGAATTCTAGGGGGAGACTTCTTGGAACTTTTTCTTTATTGGAATGGTACTTTTTGTAATTTCTTCACCAATGAACCTAGAAACATGAAATAAAGCTTATATATAAACCGAGTGAGTGGGAAACCACAAGTGTGGGTTTTTTGGTACTTTTTCTATATTCTATTGGTACTTTTTTGAATTTTCTATAACTATGGACTTAGAAACATGAAATTAAGCATATATGGTCCTAGGTGAGTAGGAATTCTAGGGGGAGACTTTTTGGTACTTTTTCTTTATTCTAATGGTACTTTTTTGAATTTTCTATAACAATGAACTTAGAAACATGAAATTAAGCATATATGGTCCTAAGTGAGTGAGAATTCTAGGGTGAGACTTTTTGGTACTTTTTCTTTATTCGATTGGTACTTTTTGTAATTTCTTCACCAATGAACCTAGAAACATGAAATAAAGCTTATATGGAACCGAGTGAGTGGGAAACCACAAGTGTGGGCTTTTTGGTACTTTTTCTATATTCTAATGGTACTTTTTTGAATTTTCTATAACAATTTACTTAGAGACATGAAATTAAGCTTATATGGACCCGAGTGAGTGGGAAACCACAAGTGGGGAATTTTTGGTACTTTTTATATATTCTAATGGTACTTTTTGAATTTTTTGTAATAATGGACATAGAAATATGAAATTAGGCGTATATGATCCCAAGTGAGTGAAAATTCAAAGGCATACTTCGTGGTGCTTTATCTTTATTCTCATGGGTACTTTTTTGAATTTCCTATAATAATGGACCTAGAGTTTCCAAAAAATCGAAGAATTTTAAAAACGCGGTTTCGGTTTTAAAAAATTAAAAACCGATCGGTTTCGGTTTTGTGATAATTTATTAAATATTAAGTATTATAGAAACATAATTATTTGATAATATAGAAAATGATATACAAATCTAAATTTCAAACTTGACGGGTTATGCTTTATTGAATGCGAATTTAAAAGTGATAATCAATGGTACTATTTCCTTATTGCAATGTTACTCTTTGAATATTTTATAATAATAAACCTAAAAATTTTAAATTAGGAACATATTTTGCATTTTCTATAATAATATACCCAGAAATATGAAATTAGATATTTACAATTAGATTCACAAAGTGAGACTTGATAGTACTATTTCTTTCTTCTACTTGGGGTGGCGAAGCGCACCGGGTCAGCTAGTAGAAAATATATACATATTTACAAAGTCCTAGTAAAAAATTGTTTTCTTTTAAAAGTACTTTTCTAGTAAAAAGTACTTTTTTTGTAGTAAAAATTAGCTTTTTTTGTAGTAAAAAGGAGCTTTTTTGTAGTAAAAAGTACTTTTCCTTTAAAAGTACTTTTCTTTTAAAAGTACTTTTTACTAAAAAAGTATTTTTTAGTAAAAAGTACTTTTATTTAGTAAATAGTAGGGTATTCAATCGATTAACCGTTAATCGGTTAACCGATTAATTTTGGACGGTTAACTGTTCGAATAATTTAAAATCGCCGATTTTCAAATAACAAATAAACCGATTAATTTGTGTCGATTAACCGATTAACCGAAATTCCTTTTTTTGCACTTTAACACATTTTTTTGTTTTTATTTTTCCGTTTTAATTCCAATACAAATGTGAAATTAAAATTACATATTTTTCGAACATCAAAGAAACATGTTTAGTGAGTATAACAACTGTATTTACATGTATTTGAAACTTTGTTTGCATTTACATGTATAGACGAAACTTTTTTTTGAAAGGAGTCTTTTATCAGAACTTAACGAAAATATTAAAAGTATTCAAAATCTGAAACAATCCAAAAAGGACTCCAATGGTATAACGAAGGATTTTATATTCTTAGATAAAACTAAAAAAAGAACTGAGATATTGGATATTCTTTATCATGCTTTCAATTTCTCCAACATCTACAATCAGCGAGAGAGTTTTTTCAAAGTCAAGTTTTATTAATTCTAAAGAAAAAAATCGTTTAAAAGGAAAACATTTAAATTATATTTTGTTTAAAAGATCATTTCAGAAGATCTCACTAAAATCTGAAAAAAAACTCACAGGTGTATACAAAAAGGATTTTAAATACCATATTTGCTATTATTTTTGGTTGAATTGTTATGTTTTGTTTGTTTTTTATGTTTTTGTACACGAAATTCGTGGTTGTATTTTCAATTTAAAATTAAAATAGAAATTATTCGGTTAATCGAATAATTTGAAATTAACCGATTATTAACCGAATAAATCTAAACCCCGATTAATTATTTGATCGATTAACCGATTAAATCAGAAACCCGATTAATTGAATACCCTAGTAAATAGTACATTTTTTTAGTAAAAAGTATCTTTTTTTTTAATAAAAAGTACTTTTTTTTAGTAAAAAGTACTTTTTTTTTTAGTAAAAAGTACTTTTTCTAGAAAAAAGTTATTTTTTTAGTAAAAACTACTTTTTTTTAGTAAAAACTACTTTTTTTTAGTAAAAAGTACTTTTTTTATGTAAAAAGTACTTTTTTATGTAAAAAGTACTTTTTTATGTAAAAAGTACTTTTAATTTTCTAGTAAAAAAGTACTTTTCTAGTAAAAAAATTACTTTTTCTAGTAAAGTACTTTTCTAGTAAAAAAAGTTCTTTTCTAGTAAAAAAAGTATTTTTCTAGTAAAAAAGGTATTTATTTTTGGAAAAATTGATTTGTTTTATTGAAGGTACTTTTTTAAAAACATGAACTTTTTCGGTAAAAGTTGGTTTTTTGGTAAGATGTACGTTTAGTAAATTTTTTGTTAAAAGTTCTTTTTTGGTAAAAAGTACATTTTTGGTGAAAAGTACTTCTCTAGTAAAAAAAGTACTTCTCTAGTAAAAAAAGTACTTTTAACTAAAAAAGGTACTTTTCTAGTAAAAAAAAGTACTTTTTTTTTTAGTAAAAAGTACTTTTCTAGTAAAAAAAGTACTTTTCTAGTAAAAAAAGTACTTTTCTAGTAAAAAAAAGTCCTTTTTTTTAGTAAAAAGTACTTTTTTTACTAAAAAAAAAGTACTTTAGTAAAATAAGTACTTTTCTAGTAAAAAAGTACTTTTCTAGTAAAAAAAGTACTTTTTTTAGTAAAAAGTACTTATCTAGTAAAAAAAGTACTTTTCTAGTAAAAAAAAAGTACTTTTTTTTAGTAAAACGTACTTTTTTTTTAGTAAAAAGTACTTTTTTAGTAAAAAGTACTTTTCTAGTAAAAAGTACTTTTCTAGTAAAAAAGTATTTTTCTAGTAAAAAAGTATTTTTCTAGTAAAAAAAGTATTTTTCTAGTAAAAAAAAGTACTTTTCTAGTAAAAAAAAGTACTTTTCTAGTAAAAAAAAGTACTTTTCTAGTAAAAAAAAGTACTTTTCTAGTAAAAAAAAGTACTTTTCTAGTAAAAAAAAGTACTTTTCTAGTAAAAAAAGTACTTTTCTAGTAAAAAAAGTACTTTTCTAGTAAAAAAGTACTTTTATAGTAAAAAACTACTTTTATAGTAAAAAAAAGTACTTTTCTAGTAAAAAAAAGTACTTTTCTAGTAAAAAAAAAGTACTTTTCTAGTAAAAAAAAGTACTTTTCTAGTAAAAAAAGTACTTTTCAAAAAAAAAAAAGTACTTTTTTTTTAGTAAAAAGTACTTTTTTGTAGTAAAAAGTACTTTTTTTTTTAGTAAAAAGTACTTTTTTTTTAGTAAAAAGTACTTTTTTTTAGTAAAAAGTACTTTTTTTTTAGTAAAAAGTACTTTTCTAGTAAAAAAGTACTTTTCTAGTAAAAAAAGTACTTTTCTAGTAAAAAAGTACTTTTCTAGTAAAAAAAAGTACTTTTCTAGTAAAAAAAAGTACCTTTCTAGTAAAAAAGTACTTTTCTAGTAAAAAAGTACTTTTCTAGTAAAAAAAAGTACTTTTCTAGTAAAAAAAGTACTTTTCTAGTAAAAAAAAGTACTTTTCTAGTAAAAAAGTACTTTTCTAGTAAAAAAAAGTACTTTTCTAGTAAAAAAGTACTTTTCTAGTAAAAAAAAGTACTTTTCTAGTAAAAAAGTACTTTTCTAGTAAAAAAGGTATTTATTTTTTGGAAAAATTGATTTGTTTTATTGGAGGTACTTTTTTAAAAACATGAACTTTTTCGGTAAAAGTTGGTTTTTTGGTAAGATGTACTTTTTATTAAAAGTCCTTTTTGGTAAAAAGTACATTTTTGGAAAAAAATACCTACTTTTTGGTAAAAAATTACCTTTTTGGTGAAAAGTATCTATTTTGGCTCGACTGAACCTGATTTGGTGGCAGCAAGAATTCGAGAAACTTCAAGTTTTCTAGCAGGGAGTAGTTTATGGCTTCCCATGATCTTAGCAATATATATGCTACTCGGCCAGGCATTTGATCTCCTGTAGACCCGATGTATCTCATCCTATTCTGACGACTCTTCCTGAACAATAAGCGTACAGTGATCATTTGTGTGGTCCTGTTATTAATGTGTCTGTAGCCGCAATAATTCCGTCTTGTTGATATTTTAGTTATGTACTCCGTGAGTACAGTTTTATATGTGACCCAGTCACATGTTACCTTGGCTCTGTTAAACACACCTCTTATCTCTATTCTCAGATTCTTAAGTCCGTTGTACACGTTGTCTTCACGACTAATACTTATATTTCTGCTTAATTCAAATAGCCAACTCAATAAGCACCAAAGCCCCAAAAATTCAAGCACTTGAACATTTTGTTGGAGTTTGACTTGAATGCAAATAATTATGTTTTAAACTCGAAAAATATTTTTTGAAAAAATTATTATTTTTTAAACAAAAAACATATGGCTTGATTTATGTTTCATTTTTAATTCTATTGATATAAAGTGTAATACAACGATAATTCAATTGCTTGACTAAAATTCAAGGCTTGAATTACACTTGCTTTCAATTTGAATTGCAGTAAAAATGCTTATTGGACAAAGAGAGTGTTCCCTTAGAAATTTTCAAAATTAAGCTGATGCAAACATTGAAAATAGAAGGAGATTTCGACAGATTAGCTATATTTCGCATATAGATCCCATCATCATCAGCATCATTCGGTAAAATGACGAAATGACATGTGAAAGGATTTAATGTTACCATGATCTTGCGGCTTCGAGCTCAACGACCCAGTTTTTCAGACTTAAAAACTCTTTAAAAATTATAAATTTTCCATCTTCCTGCTTATACCTAATGCAGGGTACTTGTTCCTACATCTAAGCACTTTTACAGTTAAATCGAAATGCATTGAATTTGGAATTTAGAGAAGAACACAATCATGAAGCAAAAAAAAGGTTGCAGAAGGCTAAACATTTTTAGTGGCAGAAAATGTTAAAGAAATTAGTTTTTCTTAAGAAAACCCCTTGTGAGTGAGACTGACTCTTGATCAACATCTGCTGATTGTAAAAGCTTTGCGCTATTTCTACTTATTTTCCAACATTTCGCTAAACTATTTTTTTGCTGCTGCCTGCCTGCTTCTTGTACTATAATGTTGTTGTGGCTTTTTGAACGAGATGTACTATTTTAGCGAATCTTGATGATATTGGTTTAGTTGCGCTTTTTTTTTAATTTTTTTTTTATTTGAAGCTTGTGTTTGCTGTTGTTAAGAAGACACAGCACGAGTCACTCGCAAAGATTGATGTTTGAGAAGGCATCACGTCACTATGTAGGTGTTATCGCTTGTTACAGTTACAGTTACATTTGATGTTGTTGCTGTTTTTTATTTGGTGTATTTTTATGTATTAGTGCAGCGGTGATCATTTGGTACGCGTGATGTCCTTAAGCCACAAATTTTCCTTTTCCTGAAGAAGGCATAATTGCAAAAGTGTATTCTAGCCCATAATGATTAATCAGGTTTTACTTAGTTTTGCATTGGATTTTGGCCATCGAAATAAGCTAAATTTTAATGTATCCTACTAACGATTTAAAAAAAAAGAACTGAATTGGAATTGTTTTATTGGATTTTTTGTAGCGTTACAAATAATTGGGTCTGTAATGTTTTGGTTTTGTTAAAAAAAAATTGTGTCCCAACAGCAAGTACCAGCCATAAAAACCTTACTCAATGCTTAGGTTTAGTTGCAATATCAAATATTCAAATACTTTTTGATTAATGCTTAAATAGGGAAATTCTTTGTTTATTGAAAATCATTAATAAAGACAATCGTCGTTACTTAATGTTTAGGGTTTCTTTTTCAGTTAAGTACATAAAAATGTTAAGCAATTACATAAATACTTAGTGCAGAAATGTTTTCCGATTTAATAAAACTGAATATTTGAAAAACAAGACCAGTCAGCCAGTCAGCCAGCCAGCCACCACATACCAATCGAGACATCAAAATGTTGTGAAATACAAAGAAATGTGATCTGTGCAATGTTTTAAATTGATCCTATTTAAGTCACCAGCAACAACATACATAAATACAGCAACAACAACAACAAAAAAGCAAAAATAATAAAGAAAAAAAAAATCAAACACCAACTGACTGACGAACGGGGCGCATTTTAATAAGTGCAATTGCCAACTGGCTAAATATAAAATAAAATATTCCATTCTGTATGATTGTGTGTTTAAATTTTTCTTTGTCTGGCTGGTTTCCATTTGGGAATAGTGTCTGCTGAAGTTCATCAAGTAATCGGGTTCGTTTATATTTATTCGTGGTACACTTAGCTTAAAAATAAGAGCTTTTGTAAAAACTACCTTTAAAGTCATCAACTAAATATTGTAATGTTTTCCAATATTTAGCTTTTATTTTGAAACATTTGTACAATGTAAATTATTCAAAGTATAGGCCATTCTTTTTGTCAACATATGGATTCCGACCCAAAAGAACTGCTCATCTTTTATGGCCAAGAACGAATCAAGCCAATATCAGATATTCTGTTTCAAAGTAAAGCGTATCCCAGAAAGAGCGTTCTACATCGATCGAAACAAAAAGTAGTCGTACGAGGCAAGGTCTGGACTATAAGGCGCGTGCGGTAAAACTTCCCAGCCACTTCATTCTAAATACTTTTTAACAGGTATTGCAACATGTGGCCGAGCGTTGTCATGATGGAATATTAGGGTTTCATGTCTGGCCTCATATTCTGGGCGTTTTTCGGCCAATGCTTGCTTCAAAAGAATCAGTTGCGTTTGGTACAGGTTTCAGCAGCTCATAATGGATATGACCCTTTTGATCACACCAAATACAAAGCATTACCTTAGCGCCATGGATATTTGGCTTTGGTGTTGATTCGGCTGGTTAGTAGGGCTTCATGTACGATCTCTTACACTTCCGGTCATCGTAATTGATCCATTTTTCATCGTAAGTAATGATTCGCTGCAAAACTAATTTTCTTTTATAGCGTTGAATCAGCATTTCAGACATACAGAATCGTCTTTCTAGGTCTCTCAGCTTCAATTCGTATGGTATCCAATTTCTCTGCTTTTCTTTAAATCCTGCTGCTGGCAAACATTTTGAAATTGCTGCTTGAGTAGCTCCCAATGATTTTAGAAGTTCTTGTTGAGTTTCACAACAATCTTCATGGAGTAATGACTCCAATTCTTGGTCTTCAAGTTTTTTTTGGGCGATCTTTCCACTTCTGATCCTCACAAACCAATAATGTTCAATAACTAAGTGAGAATAAATGGCAGATAATAACCTTAAAATGACGCCATCTATTGTAAATCCCACATTTTTAAGTCATACATCCATATACATATGGTGGATTTAATGCCGAAATTCAGGGTTCCTAAATTGGGACACTGAAGTTCATTTTACAAAAGACTCTAGAGAAAATATTGATGGAGATATATGAAACGGAAAGCAGCAAATGATTCCTCTCCTAGAATCGTAATGGTTTTATTTACAATGAGAATAATAGCTATATTGTCAAAATATTGTCAAAATTGTTATGTGTGATTTTCAATTGTAAACATAAGTAGACTCTTAATCTTAAGGAAGAAGTTATAAAGGTATATTGGGCAAAGTATTCTTGTCAGGCATTAATACATAGATAAAACGTGAAAACGAAGTGAAGATGACTAAACGAAAATGGTCATAAGTACACGTGTTTTATTTGAAGGTGAAGGGAATTGTGATTGAGTATTACAGGATCTCTGGAGCAATGTGTAGAATATTGAGAATATCCTGAGACAAATTTTTTAAATGTAAATTTCACTTAGAGAACACAAAGACTAATTTAATAATGGCTGCAGTCAATTGAGACAATGGGATCACCATAAGCATTCCGCAAGAGATAACTGGGAGTTCCTGAATTTTAATATTTGCCGAATGTTCATAGATAGAAAATAGCACAGAAAGTGGAGTTTTCAATGAGAAAATTGTCATTAGATATAACCTTAGACTATAGAATATATGCAGAATTTAATAAGTATAAATATGAGAGAGATGTATTCAAAAGCGATATCACCATTTTCATATCTAGATACACGCAGAGAAAAAATATAGTTGGGCATGGTTACTGTAACCATTTCAATATTGTTACAAGTTATTTAACTATATTATAGCCACAGTAACCATTTACATGATTGTGGTAACCATAATATGGTTAATTTACGATTCACATGATTGTATCAACCATATATATGGTTACAGTAAACAAATATATCTTTGTGACAACCATTCATATGATGAAGGACTTAGCATATTATATTGCTCTCGGCTTAAGGCTTATCATAATCTGAGAACTACATATTATGATAAAATTATTTATCATATATGTGGTTGCCACAAACATATATTTGTTTACTGTAACCATATATATGGTTGATACAATCATGTGAATCGTAAATTAACCATATTATGGTTACCACAATCATGTAAATGGTTACTGTGGCTATAATATAGTTAAATAACTTGTAACAATATTGAAATGGTTACAGTAACCATGCCCAATTATATTTTTTTCTGCGTGTAGCCAGGATATTTAGCCGATGAAATAGAGAGATAGAAATTCTCAACAAAAAATACGTATTGAAACTGTGCTGGGTACCAGGTAGCAATAATATTGGAGGTAAAGAAACTGAGGATGATCCTTATACAGACATCGCACAGTGGCGCCATTTGAGTTTTTTCTTTGTAAAAATCATAAGTTTTGAACCAAATGAGATAATCAAAAGGGGCATATGATAGATAATGGATCAGCCTATAAAATGAGTGTTTGAAAATGGTTCTACTCCTTTCAGGTGCCTACTTATGGTTTTTTAAATTTTTTTAATTTTTTATGTTTCTTTTTAAAGGCTTTTATGATTTAAAATTATTCCAGAAAAGATTAAAAACAAATTTTTTGGTTTGTTTTTCAATGTCATATGTCATTTTTGAAACCATGACTTTTTTCAAAATTTTACCTCTAGCAAAAAATGGGGCAAGAACGGGCAGCTGGATATTTTGCATTAGGTAAAGGAATAATCAAAGAACTTATTTTGAAAATTGATAGTTTTTTTATTTTCCTTCAAAATTGAGAAATATTGAAAAAATGGATAGTTGGTAAATATCGATTTACCTGGACAAATACAAAGCAAACAGTACAATTTTTGTTCATTCTTTTCTTAACAAATATATCTATCTATCAAAAGAATCAAAAATAATGACGATCAGTTACATAGTTTTCGATATATTGTATCTGAAAGCGGACCAAATTACCTAAAAATTTTCTGTTTTTTTGAAAACTGAAAATCAGTCAACTTTGAAGAGCTATATCTTCTGAACCAAAAATCTGATTGTAATAAGAGTAGCATTTTTGAAATCGTTGGACAATTTACTGTAAAAGAGGTTTATTCAATATTTTTAAGGGGCACATGAAATTTTGATTTTTGCAACCTCACTTGTTCTGCCGTAAAATTCGGTCACCAAGGCAGGATCATTCGATTGGCGTCAAATTCGGGTTTGAACATGAATCAGTTTTCTCTGTGTAGTCATATATAAACTTGAATTGAGGATGTAGGTACATACTTCCAAATGAAGATTTGACTGTGCACGGATAATATTTGGAGATGATGTGATGAGAAATAGGAGAATACCCTTCAACTCATCTATCAATGTCATACATTATCACGTATTCTACTCAAATTTGTTGGACTTTTTTTCCAAATCTAGAGGACTTGGGGGGCATGTAACCATTTGTAATAGTAAACTACGTGAAACTGGCATAACTTTTCTGAAAGGATGAAAGGAGATCTAAACTATACCTATGAATGCCGCCGACAATAAGCTCGTTATCGATCTCATAAGAGTTATTCAGCCCAATTATGAATAAAAAAATTCCCCGGGAGTTTGTTCCTAGGGAGTAGTTCCTATTGAATTTGAATAGGAAAAAAGAGAAAAAACTCCTGGGGAATTTTTATTCATAATTGGGCTGATTATTTACTCTTGTGAAATACACCCATTACTTGTGAGATCCTCTTTAACCCTAATCTTATGAAGCATAGAGTCGATTACCACTTTAGTGTCCCTAAGTAATCAAGAGTGTAGTCAATTGAAATGTTTTTACATTTGAATTTAAAACGTACATATTTTTCTCAATATATAAGTAAAGTCAATATATACTCGTAGTAAAACTCAATTATCATTTAGTAACACTTTGAAATCAGTGCTAAATTCTATTAAAAATTCATATTTTTAGTATTTGGCAAAACTTTTGCATCTTTTTTGTTAAGACTAAACGAATAATCGATTAAACCGTAATCAGAGCTGCATTAGAATTTATAAGCTGAGACTTGTGAAACACTTTCGCACGGGCGTAGCACGTTTGTTGGTAGTTATTTGTATATTTTTGTGCAACTGCTGACGGTCGGTGCAGTGCGATTGTACTGAATTGGATTGGGTGTGGTCGTCATCAAGTCATCGTAGTCGTCGTCGTTGTTGTTGCTTGTCTTTGGCGTACCTATGAAATGTATGCCAACTGGGCCAAAACTAACGCCACAAATGTGCACTAAGAATCAACTAGCATTTACTAGTGGCTGGCCATCGGCAACCATTTTGCTGTTGTTGTTGTTGGTGGCGTTGTTGCTTTATTTTTTTTCTCTAGATTATTGTTAATATTATTGTTGTGTTTGCTGTTGTTACTATTGCCACCTCGGGATAGGCAGGCAAGCTTATGGAGGGACAGACAGACAGACTTACATACATACAGCCAGATCAACATAGTCCCAAATAATTTCGAATATAGTATCAGCAGCAAACAACTGTTAGCAAGAGGGGTGCTAGAAGTTGGGGGTGTGTTAAACCTTTTTGCTACACACTTAATACTCGTACTTATGGCATATACATGCAAAAACCACAGACAAACCGATAGATCGTCCGACCGACCGTCCAAACGTCTGACTGTTGCACAAATTGTGCAATTAGTGCACAATCATCAGCTTGAGTAATGTATACCACTGCAGCAAAACCCATGCAACACTCATACTGTTACTGCTGCAGCATCTCTACGACCATAGAGTCTACATCAAGATGTCCTTCGCTTCAGGAACCACTGTTTCTGTTTCTTAACAGTTTTTTTTTTGTGGACCAATATTGTCCCTGACTAAAGCTCATATCTGCAAGAAACGAACAAACGAACGAACGAACGTTTGAAGAAAAGAAAAAATGCAGCTGTGTGTCTAAACACTGAGTGAGTGAGTGCCTACTACAATTTTTTCTGTAGGTAGTTATCTATAGCTGATTAGAGTGATCTGTGTGGTGGATGCGAGTGTATTGCTGCTGCTATTGTTGGGTCCGACACATAGATACAATACATTCATACATATTTATACACATTGCACACATTACTTCGGAAAATGTTTTTGAGATGCTGTAAGTATTTTTTATAGAAACTGTGCTGTACAGTGTTTCCAGACAAATTTTACCTCATGTCCCCGAAGTCGATATAGCCATCTCCGTCTGTCCGTCTGTATATTGAAATCAACATTCCGTAGCCCCCAAATAACTTATACACATGATTCATTAATCAATACATCGCCTATAGTCCTGGTTCAGTTGCTTTTTAAAATCGAAAAAATCGACCTATAAAAAACCTCGACTACCTCGATTTTTTACCTAGTATTGATGGATTACTAAATCATTAATATAGACAATATGGATATCTAATGATAGATATTTCAAAGACCTTTGCGCCGACTTATATAACGCCATAGTAATTCGGACCCACAATGGGTAAAATTTAGTTTAGTTTGGTCGGAGACCATAAGGTCCATTGTGATTCCCTTCAAGAGTCCTATAGAATGTAAAAGTATACCTTCCTGCATAGCTGTAACTTGTGAATAAAATACAAAATATAAATATTTTTTATATTAGTTTAGTTTTTGTTTCCAATTATAAATATTTATTTTCCAAATTATTTATTAAGTAAATAAAGTATTTGTCTAATTTATTTATAATATCTGCAGTTAAATTTATGCATATTTATATCTTTTAAAACCAAATAAATTATAAATAAAATCATTTTATATTAGTTTAATTAAATTATATGGATATTTTTTTAGAAAATAGTAAAATTTTACATATTCAAATAAAGTAAAGTTGAATAAAATTTAAATTTATTTCATTTAGATACAAACAAAATCAACTAAGTATTTTATTTAGAATATTTATTCAAACAAAATACAAAAAACTAAAATTATTCAAACAAAAAATGATTGAATAGAAATAATTCTAATAAAACTTTAGAAATATTTTTATTTCTCACAAATTTGAAACAAATAAATTTATTTTTCCAAAAAATACTGAATAGAAATAATTCTAATAAATGTGAAAGAATATTTTTATTTCACAGTAATTGCTTACAAATAATTTTATTTTTACAAAAATTACTTGAATTAACACTGGCGTTTTTTTTTTCTTTTCAAAACTATTGAATATGTATATAGAAATAAATATGCAACAGAAAAACGTTTTAAGTAACCAACGAACCTATTTCTGCCGCAACAGAAAAGTTTGGCCTTTAACGCTTTGACGCTTATGGTGTCCCAAATGTTTAACATTGGATATTTTCAAACTAAACTTCTTTTTGTAATCAATTGCAATACAAACCAACTATTTATAAACAAAACTTTATTTTCTTTGAAGTTTGGAACCACTGATCAGGAAAAGTAAAACAAATAATTCAATTTTATTTTTGGTAATTTCGAAGTTTTTTTTATTATATTAAAAAGTGATTTGTAATAGATTAGTGCAGTTTCAAAGCAGTTTTTCGGTTGATTTTGTTAGAATGGTAAGTAAAGATTGTGATTAAATTGATTTTTTCTAAAAAGAAGATTTTAAACTATCCGCAATATCAGATTTCTTGTAAGGGACACAGGTGTCCCAATATGCATGAAAGGTCGAAATGTTTATATAAAATTTTTATATATTTAGGTCTATAAAACTACTAGAATATTCCGAAGCTACTGGTCCACTGAACCAGACATGGGGGTGCCATGTATAGCTTCTGCTATGCCTCTTTCACGGTTTGAGGAACTAAGAAAAAAATTACATTTCTGTAACAGTAGTCGCAATTATTAACTTCTCTTGAATTTAGACAAGTTTTAGTACAACAGTTCAACATCCATAACAAAAAAGATAATGAAAAAAAAACTTCGCGTAATCGATGTCTGCAATGTGCTAAGTGTGCAATTTGCAATGTTCATTTATGCTTCATAATGAAACGAATTACAAATTTATTTCAGATTTAACTTATTTTTTTCTTAATTTGGGAATGGAAAAATTCCGGGATATTCGGAACCCTAATTAGCTGATATCTATTATTCTATTTTTAAATAGAATTGCAAAAAATTTAGTTTGCACTATTTTTTATCAGCTTTAGTACTTATAATGCGTATTTCTTAACTAACACTAAAAAAATAGTGATAGTGATAATTTTTTAACTATCACTAAACGAAGATTTAGTGCAAAAATCTGCACTACAATTAATTAGTGCAAAATTTTAACCTGCAATCAAAAAAAGGCTGCATTAAACATACTATCACTAAATTTTCAAAAATGATTAGTCATGAAATTGTTGAATCCAAATTCGAAAAATAAAAATTTTAAATATTTTTTGTTATTTTTAATGAAATATTAGTCTTAAGTTTTAAATTAGTGTACAGAAATAAACTTAAAACATTTTGAACTTAAAAATTTAGTGCAAAATTTGAAGTTGCACTCAAATTAGTGCAAAAAAGTTGGAATAAACTGAGGATTGCATTTTTTTAAATCAACTAATTTAATTTTGAGTGCAAAATTTTTTAACTCACTATCACTAATGTTTAGTGAGGCTGCAAATTTTCAACTCATCACTAAATATGAACAAAATGATTGCACTAATTTTGCACTATCACTAAGTATTAGTGCAAACTGCAAAATTAGTGCACTACCCCCATCTATGCTACTTAATCATTGACTATCACTATAATATGAACACAGATTTATGGTTTTAATTGGATGTTTATTATTAATTTAAATCGTGAAGAACAAAATTCATGAATTATTTTTAAAAACAGTTTTTAAAGTAATTAGTTGTTCAAAATGATCGTCTGACATTGCATTCCTCCTAGGGCTATTTAATAACCCTGCAAGTGAAAATAGACGTTCAACTGGAGCCGATGAAGTAATTGGAGTATTATATTTAATAAAAACTTCATAAATTCTAGGATATTTCCTTAAATTTTTTAACGATGTGTCAATGTCACAAATATATGAAAGTAATTCATTTTCCGATGGTGTTACAGTTTTATCAATGGCATCTAAAAGAATAATGTGTTAAACAAATATTGGTAATAATTATGTTTTAAAATTCTAATGATAACCTACGCCAAGTAGGATATCTTGCAACTAAGCATTTATTTAGTTTCTTTTACAATATCTATGAACGTATTACCTGATCCATATTCTAAAAAATTTGTCTTGCATTTGTTTACAGATTTATCCTCACGGATGTTTTCCAACACTTCTACATTGTTCATTGCTGAAGTTACAATTTCATGTATTTCAAATTTGTTTACTTCCGTTGTCTCTGAAATAATGTTGTACCATTTTAGTTTTATTTCTGGATGACTTACAGATGCAATTATTGCTTCATGAGCCAATTCATTTAATTTAAAAAAGTTGATAAAACGTCGCTCAATTGAGGCCAAGATTTCATTTATAATGTTTTGTTTTATAACACAGCAGTCATTTAACACAATTTTTTTGTATCTTAGTTTTATAGTTACTAACGTTGGTAACAAAAATCCGTAAAATATTCCATCTGACTGTAAAAAGTCTATTGCCAACGAAATAGGTTCCATTATTAAAAGATAATCTTTTAAATATTGTATATCAATTCTGGTGAAGGGAGGTATGTTAAGTGCTTCACATACATCTTCCAATTTGTCTTCAAATTTTATGAGTCTTTTAATGGAGTCGTATAAAGAATTCCACCTTGTTACGGTTGGCGTTAAAAAATAACCTTTTCCTAAAATTTCTGAAATTTTTTCTGATGTTTTTGGTCTGCTGCATTTGTTCCATATTTCATTACATTTACTTATAGTCTACAATAATTAAAAAAAAAAATGTTATGAAGGTCAAATGAAAATTAGTAAATAAATTAATTATTATTTAAGATCATTATAGTCAGAACTTACTAACAATAATTAACTTGATTTTCGTCTTACTGTGGGTAAGAACGTGTATATACAAAATTCTACACAACCGAATGTAGCATTTATATTTAATATTTTTGTACATTGACTTCTTTTAACTTACCTTCAAATGGTTATCAAATAAAGTTGCGCGTTTTAAAATACTAATATAATCTGATGTTCCAATCAAATTTAAGGTGTGAGAGGCACATCTTATATGTTTAGGGAGTTTAATTTTTTTATTTTCTATTTCTACATCATCTAAATAACTTCCATATGCCGAAATCCCAAACTCTTTGAATGCTTTAACAAAATTCGAAGCGTTGTCTGTAACAGTAGCCACAACCTGTTGAGGTTTAATTCCGAAAGTCGAATTTATAGTTGTCATAATTTCTGCAATTTTATCAAAAGTATGTGGACTCCAAAAGCGTTTGCATGCCAATATAAAAGATTCCTTCTCCATTGACTCTTCATTAATTAAATGGGCGGTACATCCAAAGAAACTCTTTTTGCCAGCACTCCATATATCAGCCGTTGTGCAAATAAATTTAGATTTTTTAATCATTTCTTTTACGGTAAAAATATATTGCTGATACTCTTTTTCCATTAAATTTGTAATTGTGGCTCTGCACGGAAGTTTTTCATTTTTAAACAAATTTTGAAAAGATTTGCGTTCAACTATTGATACTGGACTCATTGTATCGGCAATAAACAACAGAATTTTTTTTTCAAATTCGTCTTTCTTATTTTTTTTCTTTATATTAAGTTTTTGGTATTCATTGTATTTTTCAGAACTACATTTCTTAAGGTGAGTGAGAATATTTGAATTTGATTTCGAGCTTCCTTTTAACGATTTGGAACACGTTTTACATAAAGCCAAAATTTTGTCTTTTTCATTCAGCTAAATATGGTTTACAGAAATATATAAAAGTTGTTATATTAAAGTATATATGGTACTTACTTCTTTAATTTCAAAATATCGTTGAATTATTTTTGAGCATCGCTTTTGTTTTTCCATAGCAAACGAAGGATCTTTTTCATAATCGTCGGAAGAAAAATCTTCATCGTCCGAGCTCATTTTCACACAAAAATATTTTTTTTTCTTATAAAATTGTTGAAAAATTTGTTGTTAAATATTTGACTTTATTTTCACAAATAAAATTATTCAAAGAAAATTTCTATGAATAAAAAAGTATTCAAAAATTTTTTGTTGATTATTTAAATATTTTTCTTTTTTTGGAGAAATAAAATTATTCAAAGAAAATTGCTTTGAATAAAATCTATCAACAAATTTTCGAATAAGTAAAATAATATTTTATTCATATCTAGTTGAATAAACTAAATTAATATTTAATTTTTACTATAAAAATACAATTTGAAAATAATTACATGATATCATATTGATTAGAATATTTTAAAATCTATTCATTACATAATAAATAAAATACAACTTATTGTTACTAAAATACTAATAATAAGTATTATTATAATTTTATAAATTTTTATTCAAAACTTTTAAGTATAATTAATTTAATATCGTATTCTAATGAAATCAAATAATATTTAATTATTTATATTCTAAATAGATATATGTTAATTAGTATCCTATTTTGAATAATATAGAATGATTTCAACATAAATTTATTTTTTCAAATATAACTAAAATTCAAAAATAATTAAGTTTTTGGAAATATTTTGAATAAAAATATTCACAATTTACAGCTATGCCTTCCTGAAAGAGGGGAAATTGAAGAAAAAAATGGTAGTGTTTTAGAGATAGCAAAAGGAGAAACAGAAGGAAAAATCTAAATCTGCATAAAGAGGAAAAAATTTGTTACGGATTTGAATTCACTGTAGAAAGTCCTTTAAATAGCCAACCTA